>NW_028255340.1:30000-31649 GCF_964263255.1 Lissotriton vulgaris
GAGCCCCCCGTCCTGCAAGCCATCAGAGGGTCCGGGCGCTGGGGACAGGGCTCCACCGGGGCCCGGGGAGGCTCTCCCCGGCCTGGCTAGGGTTCGGAAGGTGGGACCGGGCCCGGGGCTTGAGCTCTGTCCGGCCGGCCCCGGGGTGCGTGAGCCCCCCGTTCTGCAAGCCGTCAGAGGGTCCGGGCGCTGGGGACGGGGCTCCACCGGGGCCCGGGGAGGCTCTCCCTGGCCTGGCTAGGGTTCGGTAGCTGGGACCGGGCCTGGGGCTTGAGCTCCGTCCGTCCGGCCCCGGGGTGCGTGAGCTCCCCGTCCTGCAAGCCATCAGAGCGTCCGGGCGCTGGGGACGGGGCTCCACCGGGGCCCGGGAGGCTCTCCCCGGCCTGGCTAGGGTTCGGAAGCTGGGACCGGGCCCGGGGCTTGAGCGCCGTCCATCCGGCCCCGGGTGCGTGAGCCCCCCCGTCTTGCAAGCCATCAGAGGGTCCGGGCGCTGGGGACCGGGCTCCATTGGGGCCCGGGGAGGCTCTCCCTGGCCTGGCTAGAGTTACGGAAGCTTGGACCGGGCCCGGGGAGCAGGTGTGGCTGGCTTCATCCACTACGCTGTCAGAGCGTAGTTTTCTGCCCACCCCTACTCTAGTCACCAGAATGAAAGGAAGGGGTCCTCAGACTTAGAACAAAGAATTACAAATTCATTTCATTTGTATTAAATTAATTCAAAAAAAGCAAAGCTATTGGATGCAAAAGAGTTTAATTCAAAATTGCATATACATTCTATTAAATGGATTAGAACTCATAGTACATTTATTTGGTATGAACAAGTTTATATACATGTACGTGCCCACATTCAGAACGGGGAGGGGTGAAGTAAGGGAAGTGTCAGGGATAGGATAGAAGTGGTCTGAATCATTCAGTGACAAGTCTTATTCTTGATTTGAAGACTATGTACATGTGGTCCCTTAGAGTAAAGGCCACACCATGAGGCTCGTAAAGAGTCCAAAATATGACTGGCAAAACAAAGGCCTAACTCCGTTCGAGCCGTTAGTGTCTCGATTGGGACCGGAGTTGGTCGATGATTGTGTAGTCGTCTACGTTTCGACCCTTGGGGTCGGAACGTAGACGACTACACAATCATCGACCAACTCCGGTCCCAATCGAGACACTAACGGCTCTAACGGAGTTAGGCCTTTGTTTTGCCAGTCATATTTTGGACTCTGTACGAGCCTCATGGTGTGGCCTTTACTCTAAGGGACCACATGTACATAGTCTTCAAATCAAGAATAAGACTTGTCACTGAATGATTCAGACCACTTCTATCCTATCCCTGACACTTCCCTCACTTCACCCCTCCCCGTTGTGAATGTGGGCACCTAAATGTATATAAACTTGTTCATACCAAATAAATGTACTATGAGTTCTAATCCATTGAATAGGATGTATATGCAATTTTGAATTAAACTCTTTTGCATCCAATAGCTTTGCTTTTTTTGAATTATTTTAATACAAATGAAATGAATTTGTAATTCTTTGTTCTAAGTCTGAGGACCCCTTCCTTTCATTCTAATTGCTACCCAGGTCCTTACTGACTTTAGTGGGTTTAACCCTGTATTTTCATAACCTACTCTAGTCACCAGCACACTGAATTTACTGTT
>NW_028255341.1:0-6000 GCF_964263255.1 Lissotriton vulgaris
TATCCCTGCACCATGTGACTGGCACTGCATGGTGCAGGGGTATGTTTCTTGTCTATTTCTTGTACTGCAGCGTGTGCTGCAGCACGCAGCACCCGCAGCAATGCAAGAGCTAGGCAGTGCGACCGCCTTGGAGGTGGTCACATTGTAATAAGGTTTATGAGACCGCCGACCGCAAGTCGGGCAGTACTGGTGTCCGATAGGGTGCCAGGCGTATGTAAGTCTAACCTTCATCCTAATCACCCCCTAATTTTTCAATAAATATTAATTATTACAGTGATAAATAATGATGTTAATTGTGTTAATATTTGTCTATTAAATTGTAAGAGTTTGTTATGTGTTTTTTGTGGGTGTATTGTGAGACGTAAATTAATTGTAATAAATTAATAATTAATATTTCATTAATGATAAATAGTTCATTGATAAACATTTAAATTGATAGTGTAAATATTTATCTTTTTAAAGTTAAGTTTTAGGTGCAGTTGTGAGCTGTTGGGGCTATAGGGTGGGAAGTAGCTACATTAAATTGATCCCATATTTTTTGTTAGTAAATCATTTTAAATAAATATATTTGTATGAAACTATTTTGTGTATTTTATACATAATAATATTTGTAGTCAACATTGTAATATGTTTTTATGTTTTAAAATTCTAAATATAAAACATATTTGTAGTAGCTTTTGTACATATTTACATTTGTCTTTGTTTTTGAAATAGTGTTATTTTGTTCAAGATATTTTGTTTGTTTTTAATGTTGCTGTGATTGGAGTGAGAATAGTCAATCAGTCAATCAGAGTACATGTAGAGCGCGCTACTCACCCGTGAGAGTCTCAAGGCGCTGAGGAGAAGGGGTGCTGCTACTGCTCGAAGAGCCAGGTCTTGAGGAGTCTTTTGAAGGCGAGTAGGTCTTGGGTCTGCCGTATGTGGGTAGGTAGGGTGTTCCAGGTCTTGGCGGCGAGGTAGGAGAAGGATCTGCCGCCGGAGGTCATTCGTTGGATGCGGGGGACAGCGGCAAGGGCGAGGCTGGCGGAGCGGAGCTCGTGGAGCGGAGCTGGCGGAGCGGAGCTGGCGGGTGGGGGTGTGGAAGCTGAGTCTGCTGTTAAGGTAGGCTGGTCGGGCTTTGTGGGGTGCTTTGTGTGCATGGGTGAGGAGCTTGAAGGGGATCCTCTTGTCGACGGGGAGCCAGTGTAGGTCTCTCAGATGGGGGGTGATGTGGCTGTGGTGGGGTACTTTGACGATCAGTTGGGCAGAGGCGTTTTGGATGCGTTGTAGTCGCCGTAGGTGTTTGGCTGGGATTCCTGCATAGAGTTCGTTGCCATAGTCCAGTCTGCTGCTGACGAGGGCCTGTGTCACCGTCCTTCTTGTTTCGGTCGGGACCCACTTGTAGATCCTGCGGAACATGCAGAGGGTGTTGTAGCAGGAGGAGGAGACGGCGCTGACCTGCTTAGTCATGGAGAGGGAGGAGTCGAGGATGAATCCTAGGTTGCGTGCATGGTCGGTGGGTCTTGGTGCTGTTCTCAGTGTGGTCGGCCACCAGGAGTCGTCCCAGGCTGAAGGGGTGGGTCAGAGGATGAGTACCTCCGTCTCGTCCGAGTTCAGCTTCAGACGGCTGCTCCTCATCCAGTAGGCGACGGCCTTCATTCCCTTGTAGAGGTTGGTTTTGGCGGTGTGAGGGTCCTTGTGAGGGAGAGGATGATCTGGGGGTCGTCGGCATAGGAGACGATGTTGAGGTCGTGCTGGCGGGCCGCTTGTGCGAGGGGGGCCATGTAGATGTTGAACAGCTTCAGGCTGAGGGATGAGCCCTGGGGGATGCCGCAGATGATGTCGGTGGCTTTGGATCAGAAGGGTGGGAGGCGGACGCTCTGGGTTCTGCCGGGGAGGAAGGACGTGGTCTAGTCAAGGGCCTTCTCTTGGATTCTGGCTTCTAGGAGGCGTGTCTTTAGAGTGTGATGGCATACCCCTCGCAAGCCAGTGCTTTCTCTACTGTTGGACTGACATGTGTGGGAATGGTACAGTTTTCCCCTCTTCTATCCAACACTTTCCCAACTGTTGTTCTGATTGGAGTGGGAATAGTACATTTTACCCCTCTGAAATCTAACACTTTCCCTACTGTTGCACTCATTGGAGTGGGAATATTCAATTTGGCCCCTTGGCAATCCACACCGTTACCTACTGTTGTACTAACTAGAGTGTGAATAGGAAATGTTACCCCTCCACAATCCAACACTTTCCCTACTGTTACACTCATTGGAGTGGGAAAAGTAAATGTTACCCCTCCGCAATACAAACATTTCCCTATTGTTGCACTTATTGGAGAGAGATTAGTAAATTTTAACTATTTACAATCCAACACTTTCACTACTGTTAGATTTACTGGAGTAGATATCTAAATTTTACCCAGATTTATTATTTTTGCATTGCATGAAGTGGGAGTAGTAAATTCTTTATATATTTGCTATAACAGTTTGCAGATTTTTTAAATAAATTGTAGTGGGAATAGTATATACATTTCATATTTTATGACTTATATAATATTATTATAATTTATTTAATTATGTTTGTGTTCATTTGAAATGACAACATATATAATTATTAATGTTTTAATATGTAAATTATTATTTTCTTTTTACATTGTTTACTTTTTTATTTAATTAGAGTGGTTTGTTTTTTAAAGATTTTATGTTATTTGTGTATATATATATATACATATATATATACATTACCTACTGGTGGTCGCCAGTAGGTAGTTATAGTTAGGACCTTGTTTCCATAGGAAATCTGCAACATTCTATTGGGAAGCTCTTTGGCACCGGTTGTTGAATCTTCGCGAATTTCTCAAAGAAGATGGCCCGCTCCGCTCCGCTCCTTCCCTGAAAGTCTCGGGAAGATTCGTCAAGAGGGGGCCAAGAAAAAAAGGGGTCCCAAAACGTGTTTTCCCCATGTTAATTTCCAAAGGACGATTAGACACGGCTACAGCCCAAACCGCTGAACGGAATTACACCAAATTTGGCAAAATGGTTGAGTCTGATTCGCAGATCGCGCTTTTGTTTAACCCCTTCGCTGCTAGGCCTTTTCCCCTCCTGTGCTTAGCCCTTTTTTGGCGATTTGGGGTAGTGCGCGCTTAGGCCCTTGTAACTTTTTGACCACATAAGGTATCCACGCCAAATTTGCGTCCTTTTCTTCCAACATCATGTGGATTCTAAAGGTGCCCAGGGTTTGTGGATTACCTTGGAGGGGTCCCAGAAATTAACCAAAATATAGTGATTTTTTTGTTTTTTTCAGAAAAATGGGAAAAATGGGCTGCAAATGAAAGCCTCTGTGTTTTTCCCTGAAAATGTTATCAAAAAAGGGTTTGTGGGGCTGAAATCTCCATTTTCTCAGCTTTTAGGAAATGACAGTCTTTTGACAGAGAACCGACATTTTTCACACAGTTTTGGCATTTTTCTGGGACATAGCCTATTTTTGCTATTTTTAGAGCTTTCCACCTCCTTCCAGTTAATGGTAGAAATGAGTTTGAAAGCAATAATGGATCCTAGAAAGCTGTACATTTTCGAAAAGTAGACAAAATTCTGAATTCAGAAAGGGGTCATTTGTCTAAATCCATGAAGGTTTCTTTATAGAAACTAACAGTTAAATATTGGAATAATTGAACATTTGTTGAAAAAAACAGCCTTTTGTCTCAACGTTTTCACCTATAACTTTTTTTTAGTTTTGACAACTCTTAGAAAGCAATATACCGTTACATCCGTTAGACCTTCCTGGTTGTGGGGATATATAGGACTTGTAGTTTCACCAAGAACCCGACGAACCCAGATCCAAAAACTGAGCAGCAACTTGCAATGGTATTTTTTCATTTACTGGGTATAGAGCACTTTGTCTTGGAAAATGTATACATGGAAAAATCGGTATGAAAGACACCTATGTATTTCTGAATTGGGTACAAAATATAGAGTTCAGAAACAGTATATTATTGCTAATTTTCAAAATTGGGAATACTCATACTAGCATGAGAATTATTGGTCATTTTTCAAAATTATTTTTTTTTTACACAATGTCTTTCATTGAAAGGGAGAAATGCGCAAAAGCTCAATAGGTAATAACAGTTGATTTACAAATCTGAATTACCCCAAGTCTCCCGATAAAAACGGTACCTCACTTGTGTGGGTCGCCCTTGTGCCTGCGACAGGAAACGGCGCAAAATGCAAAGTGGTGACACCTAAATTTTGCAGTTACAAATTGACCCTTTTTTAGCAAAGTGCCTACCTGTAGTTTTTGCACCCTAGCTCTGCCAGCACCTAGGGAAACCTAGCAAACCTATACATTTTTGAAAAGTAGACACCCAGGGAAATTCAGGATGGGGTCACTCGACTACCTACCCCCAGGTTCTCTTACCCAGAATCCCTTTCAAAGCTAAGAAATTGGAAAAAAAAACGCATTTTCCTCACATTTCTGTGGTGGAAAGTTCCGGAATCTGTGTCGATCAACAAATTTCTACCCACCCAGCGTTCCCCCAGGTCTCCCGAGAAAAATGGTACCTCACTTGCCTGGGTAGGCATAGTGGCTGCGACAGGAAACAGTGCAAAACGCAACGTGGTCACAACTCAATTTTTCAGTGAAATTGTGCACGTTATGGGCAAAGAGACTACCTTTTGTTTTTGAACCCTAGCTCTGCCGGCACCTAGGGAAACCTAGCAAACCTATACATTTTTGAAAAGTAGACACCCAGGGGAATTCAGGATGGGGTCACTCGACTGCCTACCCCCAGGTTCTCTTACCCAGAATCCCTTGCAAAGCTAAGAAATTGGAAAAAAAACGCATTTTCCTCACATTTCTGTGGTGGAAAGTTCCGGAATCTGCGTGGATCAACAAATTTCCACCCACCCAGCGTTCCCCCAGGTCTCCCGAGAAAAATGGTACCTCACTTGCCTGGGTAGGCATAGTGGCTGCGGCAGGAAACAGTGCAAAACGCAACGTGGTCACAACTCAATTTTTCAGTGAAATTGTGCACGTTTTGGGCAAAGAGACTACCTTTTGTTTTTGAACCCTAGCTCTGCCGGCACCTAGGGAAACCTAGCAAACCTATACATTTTTGAAAAGTAGACACCCAGGGAAATTCAGGATGGGGTCACTCGACTGCCTACCCCCAGGTTCTCTTACCCAGAATCCCTTGCAAAGCTAAGAAATTGGGAAAAAAACACATTTTCCTCACATTTCTGTGGTGGAAAGTTCCGGAATCTGCGTGGATCAACAAATTTCCACCCACCCAGCATTCCCCCAGGTCTCCCGAGAAAAATGGTACCTCACTTGCCTGGGTAGGCATAGTGGCTGCGACAGGAAACAGTGCAAAACGCAACGTGGTCACAACTCAATTTTTCAGTGAAATTTTGCACGTTTTGGGCAAAGAGACTACCTTTTGTTTTTGAACCCTAGCTCTGCCGGCACCTAGGGAAACCTAGCAAACCTATACATTTTTGAAAAGTAGACACCCAGGGAAATTCAGGATGGGGTCACTCGACTGCCTACCCCCAGGTTCTCTTACCCAGAATCCCTTGCAAAGCTAAGAAATTGGAAAAAAAAACGCATTTTCCTCACATTTCTGTGGTGGAAAGTTCCGGAATCTGCGTGGATCAACAAATTTCCACCGACCCAGCGTTCCCCCAGGTCTCCCGAGAAAAATGGTACCTCACTTGCCTGGGTAGGCATAGTGGCTGCGACAGGAAACAGTGCAAAACGCAACGTGGTCACAACTCAATTTTTCAGTGAAATTGTGCACGTTTTGGGCAAAGAGACTACCTTTTGTTTTTGAACCCTAGCTCTGCCGGCACCTAGGGAAACCTAGCAAACCTATACATTTTTGAAAAGTAGACACCCAGGGGAATTCAGGATGGGGTCACTCGACTGCCTACCCCCAGGTTCTCTTACCCAGAATCCCTTGCAAAGCTAAGAAATTGGGAAATAAAACGCATTTTCCTCACATTTCTGTGGTGGAAAGTTCTGGAATCT
>NW_028255342.1:0-91486 GCF_964263255.1 Lissotriton vulgaris
TGAAAACGCAATACTTTCAGCCTTGTATGATGGGCTCTGGGCCAGGGACATCTTAAAGATTGTGGCCAGGTCACTGACAGTGCACTTCAAGAAAAAATACCTCATCTAACAGCTTAACCATTGTAACAAAATCCGCCTTGCACACAACTTTAATCTTCGCGTCCAAATTCTAAATGTGTTTACATGTCATTTTCAGGGATAGTGATGCGTGTTTTTAATATTGTAACACAGCAGCAGCTCTCTAACATCACTACAAATAATCTCTGAGTCTGACTCTCTCCCATTTCTGATATGCGAGGTTCAGTTTTGCTCTAAAAAGAAACATTCTTTATGGATGTTGCATGAAACATAACATTTCTCTGCAAAATGACTGTAATAGACTCTCACACATCACCCAGATTAGAAATAAATAAAAGGAAAACAGTCTTTAAAGCAATCTGTTTAAGAATTACTGAAGGTCATTAGAGTAAAATTATCTGCAGAACAGAGCTCTGGCTCTATCAAGGACCCCCTGGAAGGCCTGCATCAGTCCGTGTCACTGAGCAAGCTTCTTGTGGCCTTTAACCTTGCGCAGCATGCCAAGGACACATGCTCTGTCTGGGCTGCAATGAGGCACTGCACCAGGCACCACACAATGCTGTGTGCAGTGTGCTCTGGACAAAGGACAGGCCTATGTCCAGGCCCACAACTCAGCCCACATTCTACTGAACCAGCTTGGCCTCCAGCCACATGCAGTGAGCGACTGACTCGGGACCCAATAGGCTCTGGATGTAGGGTGCTGTTTGTTATTTAATATGCATGTAATTTGGCAGACCATTAACATGTTAAGCCAAGTTTTGGAATCTACCTTTCCTGGAAATCCAACCAATGGTAGCACAATTATTAGCCAATCACAGTTAATTTGCAAACCCCCCCACACACACACACACACACACCTTAACTTTGCTTCTCCAGGCAGATGAGCACAGAACCTAATCTGGTAAAAGACTGACACATGCCCAGCATTTTCAAAAACAAGTGCCACAATTATTAGCCTCTGTAAACGTTTATGTCCCCATAGGTTTGGCCTCACTCACCGGATCTAAGCTAAAATGACTTATCAAAGGACGTTTGACATGTTAAGGGCAAGAGTTACCACAGATTCAGGCAATGCAGCGCAGAAAGTGAAGTTACTGTGCTGCGTTGCATGAAAGGAAGAGAGCGAGACGAGCCATATGTACTAAGATGGGGCGCTATTCTGCTCTCTCCTTGCACTGGAGCACTGGCCGCCCCTGTTGGATGCCATCCCCAATGCAGACACCCAAGCACCCTTCCAGTACAAGACCTATGCTTTAAGGCATTTCCCACTTTGCATGTGTGTTGTAGAATGCAGCACACATGCAATGCGGGAAAAACAAAGAAACATGACAATATTTCTTCTGGTTACGCCTGTGTCATGGAGCAAAATAAATCCCTGTCCACAATTCTTTGTAGATAGGGATTTATATCATAACCTATGGATTGCTGCATGGGAACACCCATACCCCCCCCCCCCCCCCCCCCAGAATGCCCCTTGAAACAAAATATTGCAAGGCAGTACATTGCACAGCAGTGCAATACTTTTTGTTACAATTCAATGCAATTCACAATTTGATTTGAATTGTAAATACCACCATTCGTTTTACGTCAAGTTGGCGTTAGAAAAGAACCCAAACCAGAAGGAAAGTGTTTCAAAGTCTGCGCCAAATGTTTGCCACATTTTGTGCAGGTTCACCACATGGCACCAAAGTTATAAGGGAACCAGCGGGTGCAGTTTCAACAGAAACTGTAATTAAACCATATGATTACCATGTTCGAAATGCTGTTCAAATCCAGCGCATACAAAAAGTTTATTTTTCTCAAAGTAAATGGCTTTTCTACCAACTTGTGAACTAACATTTTTGCAACATTGCACACATATAGATCAGGAGTTCATACAAATGTGTCCTTTACCATCAATCCTTCTCGTGGGGGTGGCAACGGGCACCGAAAGAAAATACCAAGCATACACATCTGGATCTGGTTCATAGTACAGTAAGGAATTTTCGCTCACCCCTCGGTCTCCGTCATCGGTATATCTCTAAGTCCCGCTTGAGAGAGGCATCCACTGTGCAGCAGAAACATAAAAAGGTAGAAACAATAACATTGTTAACACAACAGTGAATTCTAAGCGCGGGTTCCAGGTGGGAGAATGCCGAAAGGGCTAAGCAGGAGATTACATGATGTGGGGGATATGCTGCGGGGTTTGTGGAGGTGGCCCCCATCTACCCAGCGCATGAATGGAACAAGCAAGATGCTCCCACTCTCAACACATCCATGGAATCAAACCGTGGGTATAGTCCCTAGGTTTGGCCAGCTCACGCAGCCCTGTTCATCCACCACCAGAACTCATCACCTTCTGGCATCTACAGCTGGGTCCTTAAATATAAGGGGACACCCGCCCGCACCCAGATTAAAGCGCACTGGGAATATGCTGAATACCATGTGGCAACAATCTGGCCTCTCCAACGTCTCTGGAGGCGCTGTACTTCCACAGTGGTAAGGTGTGTCTCCTGTAGTAGAGCGATAAGCACAGCCCTGCTTTTGAGGAACATGTCAATCTTGTGCTGGCAGGCTGCCATTTCCATACCCCTAAAAGTCCAGGTCAGTAATTTCATTTTGGTATAGGTCATGTTCCAAGGCATATGGCAGGGTAACTGAATGGACCTCCCACCCCCACAACAATGGCAAGGCACGCACATCCACCCCAGAAACATCAGAACCACCAATCAAAACCAAACTCTCTATCCCCAGAGAAGTTCAGCACCGGTGGCCTGCCCAAACTTAGGCATGATGAAAAGAAAAAAAACACCCACAATGGCAGCTACTCCTGTCTAGCAGTACCACATCCAGGCAGCTGCATCATTCACACTGGCACCAAGGAACTGGGTGAGCAAGCAAAGCCCCGCACAACCATACAGAGGTCCGCCCCCTGGGAATCTCCAGCAGTAACATAGGGACAGGCCCCCCCACCCCCCACAAGGATCTCCACCTTTCTGACAAGGTTCACCATAATATCAATAATAGTAATAATCACACAGGAAAACCAGAAGGGCACGATCCATCACTCAGTGGCCTCCATCCACTGTCACTCAGCTGTTCCACAAGGCCCGAAGCCACAGGGCCCCTCCACAACTCGCTGCCCCCCCATAGATCTACCTTAATCATCCATAGTGGCAGGTTCAGAGTGGACTAGCCACTATCTGCTGAGTCACCAGCACCATATTCTGCTTGTCTAGTACTACATCGATCAAAGAAGAGGCGATGGCTTGTTTGTCAGAATGAGTCCCAGTGTCTGGGCCCACCGGGCCTCGGCATCTGCAGCCACATCACTCCTCAGCTGCCGGGTCCTGGAGCCACCACACCTCACCAACAGCACTCCGTGGCCCCTCAAGGGGCCTCTCAGCTGTATCTGCCTAACTGCCACCTGTGTGTGGGCTCAAGGAGAGTCACCAGCTGCCAGGGTCACAGGATACCACAGGATTAGGATGGGTGCAGAGGGGCCCGACTCTACCACATCCCGCTGGCCATCTTGCTTCGCCACCCCCCACCGTCCCTCATCATACTTGTCCAAAAATATTTTTAATCACACAAAACTCACATTTTTAGTGCATGTTACTAATTCAATATGGCAGCAAAAAATCTATACAAGCTCCTGATCAACTAATCACATCGTTCTAGACAAGCTGAGATTCATGCCCAATCACAAGATTTACATAAAGCATTTCACAATTAAATACTCACAGGCTAAATAACCCACATTTGGGGCGCAAATACTTAGTATGATAAATGATAGGTACTTATCATCATGCTGCTCCTCTTACCCCACAACAGTGCATTGAGATCTGCTAAGGACCCAATACTGCATGGGTACTCACAAACATTTTCCTGGGGGGCGAAAAAGTTGGTCTTTGGTGTAACCGAGGGCTGCACTGATGCCAGAGGGGCAGGGGGTGGTAGGGGAAGCAAAGCATGTATATCTACTGGCTGAACTCATTTGCGCGAAACCAGAAAACCTGGGATGAATCCCAGCTTTCCAACTTGACCAAATTGTGTGACCCTGGGCAATTGTTTTATTTCAATTTCCCTCCTTTTTCTTCATCACATATAAGAGGACCTCGAAATACATGACTTCAGAATGCGTGCTGTACAAAACCTTCTCCTGAGCTTGGATGTAATCACTATTGGCATTGTTATGGGGGTGCATGAACGTTTCTAAATTCATGTTTGAAAACCCTCACTGTAAAAAATACTTCTGAATGCACTGCTATAATTTGATTTACTAAGGTGAAATGGTTCTACAGGTCAATGAAACACAATTTTTTAATTTTGAAAAGACTATCGTATTTTTATATGTTTGCTGCCTTGAAAAATGAAGGTATTCCTAAAGTTAAGGGCCTCGTTATTGCCTTTGCTTAGCTGCATTTAACCTTTAAATAAGCGCTTGCTGTATATTTAAATTCTTTTTATGTTAATAATCATTCGAGTAAACAGCAGCCAAGTGCTGCTGTTGCTGTGGTGGGCCGCATGTAAAGGTCAGGAGGGCCGCATGCGGCCCCCTGGCCATTCAAAGATGGTCTTTCTGCATACCCAAGATGACCACCCACTTATGTCTTGGACCTTGAGCCTGAACTAGAGCAAGACACCTTCCTGCTTTTGTTTAGTTCTTGGCCCTTTCTGGGGGCAACTCGCACTACAGTGCACTTTCCTATGCTGTCCTACCAAATTGTCAGGTAACATTTGGGGTTCAGCTGCTTGTCTGACCCATGTACAGATTAAGGAATTTCAGTAAAACCTTCCACCCGCGATCTCCAGCTCCTCCTAGAAAATGTTATTTGCCCTCTCCATCCTCAGTTATTTTGGAGACCTCGAGGGTGCAAGGAGCGTCAGAATGGATGCTAATGTCCTATTGGTGGATTGGACAGCTCAGTGTTTATCAGTTATGCTCCTCTGAATTGTTCACTTTCAGATATACATAGTTGGTATAATAATATATATTGAACATTGCGTTGACTCAGAAAGGAGCTTAGACAGGTGACAGAATTGAGAGTAAGATACACATCAGCCCTTCATGTATTAAAATGTCTCTACACATAGGGTTTCTTTACCATCAATCACATCCAAAAGGAAACATTGTTTCAAAAATTTGAGCTAGTACCTAGTGGAGAAGTGTGGCTCAATGGTTAGAGTGGCAGACCCTGATGCAGAGGTCTGGCCCGGGACCAGGGTTCAATTCTAGCATCGGCTGGTCTTGGTAGGGTTTTGACCTCTAAATTTCTCGGACCTGATTTCTCACCTCGGTGCCTATTCTAATCATGGGTTCCAGGCTGCAACTCTGGGCAATAGCTTGCTTAATCTCCACAATGGCCCAAACAGCGCTGGGATGTCTGGCTTCACCTTGGGGATGCCCAGGAGTGGACATTTCACAGGGAAAAGCCAGGAACGGTTCCTTAGCGGTATGAGTACAAGCGCCGAGAGACCTGGTCCGGGTAGCTGTGCGCTATACAAGTACAAAACATTTTTATTTTATTTACCTATAAGAATGGAATGTAAAATATTCTACGTTACTTAATTTAGTAGTGATCTGTAAGAAGTTGGGTTATTGGTTGGAAGGGGGTGGAAGGCCCACTCAGGCAAAAACTACAATCCTTGTCAGGGTGAACCACAAAAGTCACTAAATCAGCTTTTGCATAACCCTCTGTTAGCTTGGATCAAAGAAATAAGGCATAACTTATAGGCAATGTGTAAAGTATTTATGCTGCACATGAACAGTAATAAAGTGAAAACACAACACAATGCAAATCTGAAATCTATTTAGAAAAACGGAGTACATTTTATACAATAAAATGATACAAGAATGACAATTTAGTACCTTAAAGAATAAAGCGCCAATCATGTTCTTCTGGCCGTGCTAGACTGTGGAAAGTCACAGGTTCAGGCCACCCTTGATGGAGCATGGGTCATATACAGAGACCAGGTTAGTCCCGCTTAAGTAGTTATCTTTTTTAAAGACCAGCATGAGGAGTGTCAGTCAAGGTGGAGGAGGACACAAGTGACAGTGTCATCGTTGGTTGTCGCTGTCCTACGGAGAGCTTGCTTGGTGTTGAAGACTTTCGTCGCTGTATCATGAAGAACCGGCCTTGTGACTGGGAAGCCTCCTCACCTATTGCCGCTGGCAGTCACTGTAGCTCTAAGAGTCGAGTTTGCCAGAGCTTCGTGTTGGCGGTCTCGGAGCAAATGGGCATGTTTGCAGTCACAAAGAGCACAAAACTGCATGATTTCAGCTTTTTTCTCAACTGATGTCAGCCAAAGGTCCAGGACCAAGAGAGGCACTTGTGGATCTGGACATCACTCCAGATAGGCCAGCAGGGCTCAGGCAGGACCACTGCAGCAGGTCAACTGGCCAGTTTCAGAGAGGCCTCTGGGAGTGTCATGTCCCTGTAGTTCTTACAGGAAGTCAGCCAACTGACCCTTGGAGTCACTCTGGCTAGCCTGGACTGAAGGGAGCAGGTCTAGGCTTCCTTCTCAGAGAGCAAGGCAATCCTCAAGCAGCAGAGCAGTCCTCTGCAAGAAGAAGACAGTCATCAAGGGACAAGGCAGTTCTTCTCCTGTAATGTCCACAGGCCCAGGAGTGTACTGATGAGTGGCTCTGGAGCTCCAACATTTATACGTGGTGCCGGCTTTTGAAATAGAGATTTCCTTATACCACTCCCACCTCAGGTTCTGGAAAGTTCTTCCCTTCCATTGCCAAGGCTCCAATTTGTCTGTGGTGGCATACTACTAGTGTCAGGTTCCTTTGTTTATGCTGGAGACAAATGTGAGAGGGGCAGGGAATAGCTCTACCCTCCGCCATCCTGGCAGGATGGGCCATTTCTGACCACATACTTAATCCCTTTTGAATCACTCTCTGGAAGTAATACACAAACCTACAAAAACCTCAAAAACAGAGCCATTTACAGTCATGTGATCCATGACACAGGCAGAAGGCACAAATGGTTAGGACAAAAAATGTCCAACTTTCTGAAAGTGGCATCTTAAGAATTGTGACTTAAAATCCTACTTTACCATTAAGGAGGGTTTTAAATTACAATTCATTTGTGTGTAAGCATCACGTGTCTGTGTAAACACCATATTTGCATCTGCTCCCAATCA
The DNA here is from genome assembly GCF_964263255.1 of Lissotriton vulgaris. Classification (NCBI taxonomy): domain Eukaryota; kingdom Metazoa; phylum Chordata; class Amphibia; order Caudata; family Salamandridae; genus Lissotriton; species Lissotriton vulgaris. Next base: position 7,210 of record NW_028255342.1, read on the forward strand.
AAAGTTGTCAATTATTAACTATACTAAGGTAACTCAGTGTTAGTCAATGGGAGAGATAGGCCTTACAGTAGTGAAAGAACAACTTTAGTAGCTTTCCACTGATAGGACAAGTAAACCTTAAACCCACATGTCCTACATTTTAAATGCAATACAACCTGCCCTGTGAGCTTTTAAGGCCTACCTTTTACGTCACTGATAAGTATTAAAAATGAAGGTTTAGACCTGGCAAAAGGTGTATTTTACTAGGTAAATATGGCAGTTTAAAACTGCAAAAACTGCACTACAGGCTGCAGTGGCAGGCCTGAGATATGTTTTACAGGCATGAAGGCAAAATGTTTGAGGTAAACAATGCCAAGGATGTTAGGTCTAATATAATTCCTTGCACCCGTAGTAACCAAATTCACAGAACTGTGCAACTATACATGTTCAATTGTTACAACCATGTGCAAGTATCACAGACAGGTGATAAGATGTAACATCAGCATGATCTGAGTTGTTTTCATGCAGGCAGCCCTTGACCCCTAGGCAATGATTCTGGCTTGGGCAGATGTTTTGGTCAGTATTGCTGGGTATTGGTCCATGAGTATGCCCTGTTGCCAAGATATATTGTACAATATGTTACAGGCAAGGATAATAATATAGACTCCTTCACGTGACTACAGTAGCTCCCCCCCCCCCTGATCATGACACCTGAAACATGATCAATGGATTTTAAATGCACACTGTCAAAAAGCCTTTTCTCTATGTCTGTGCTCTGTTAAATCTATTTTGTAACACAGTGATCGGACATCTCAAGGGGGCCAAGAGAAGGGGAGCAAGGCAATTTTTGGTTTATCTTTATACACATTTCACAATTGCATACATTTTCAAATCCATTGTTTGTGTATGAAAGAGTTACTAGGTCCAGTCCCTGTGAAAATGCATGTTTCTTGTACTGACCAAGCTGCCACGTCTCTGTGATCCTGATATTCAATTGACATATAATTGCTGACTAGAACAAAGATAACGAGGTCGTGTGCTCCACTATGAAACATGGTGTACACAAGTATGAAGGGGCCCATTGTATAAACATACAGCTTGTACGCTGATGCAGTGCCACTTCTGGCACTTGCCATATGGTGTGCTCCCTGCTTTAGTGGCTGACGTGCCTCATATCTATAGTCAAAGGCTCCAATTAACCTGGGGAAATGGGATGTGACATAGAACTGCTCAGCCACCCATTGCCTGCAAAGACTGTAGCTTTATGATGTTTGCCCTCATTTGGTAATACATCTCATTCATTGGTAAAAGCACCAGGATTGGCTTGCATGTGAGATGCTAGCCTTGACCACTCTTGTTCCATGGAAAAATCCAATGACCAGAACATCTAGTGCAGCCAATAGCTTGACATGGGTAGCAGTGGCATGGGAGCAGACTGTGAAGTTAGTTTTTTTTCCTTCTGCAACCACTCTTAGGATAATTCTGGACAAGATGGAAGCTCTCCCTGCTATCTCATTTGTAGGCATTACAAAGACAGTGATCTTCTTCCTGTTTACCCATTCTCTCCTCCTCCAGTAGTTGTCCTTCAGGATTAGGGACATGGCAGCAAAGATGAATGACCAAATTGTAAAAAAATGTGTTGTTCCTGTGTCTGACTTACTTATGGTTCTGATCTGTATGCAATTGGTTGGTGAATTGCAGCAGGGATGCACTATGGTACAGAAGCTTAAGTCATAAAGGGAATTATGTTTAATAAAATTAGAAATGCCACGCTCGTGGTGGAGTCTCTGCACTCGTGGCAGAATATCAGTACTGAGGGTGGAATCTCCGAATGGCACACTCTGCAGTGTGGATATATTCCGCCCTAGTACCGATAACTGTGCTCTTGGCCTGGTATCGGGGCTATAGCGATGCTTCAATGTATTAGGCTTCGTATCTACTACATCATGATATACTGATCTTAGAACAATGCAACCTCACACAAATGGGGCCTAACCTATATTGTCAGTTGTGTGGAGTGTGTTAATGGTCACCTGTCTAGGAGTCATCAGTTTGGCATCTATCTTGGCGTGTGTGCAGATAAGGTGTGGGAGGGAGACCCTTGCTCCTGTAGGGTGGTTTGGAGCCAGGCCTGCAGTGCTCTTCAAGTGTGGAGGGGGCAAAGAGTGTAAAGGGGGGGCCTGGGCTAGGCAGCGCGCCCGGGCCCATTATGGGTATGTCGTACATTTTTTATGCATCAATCCTGCCTATAACAAAATGGGTTCTGGTAAACCTTTGTTGGGTCTCAGGGTTACCATTCGTCCATCTTTTCCGCCCGTTTGTCTATATGTGTATCCCATGCATCCCATTATGGCATCTCCCCCTGCTGCAGGGGCAGCAAGCACCAGATTGTAATTTCAGTGCTGGCCTATTTGAGGAGATTTCTCAACCACAGTGAAGGAGGGTGGAGGATGCTGCAGATTTCCATGCCAACGCTATATGACGTCTTTGTTCTTATGAGTGAAAGGAGTCAGCCACAGCAAAAATAAAGGAGGTCCACCAGTAGAGGTCGTCCCATCATGTCCGTCAGTGTACCCACTATTCCTGTCCAGTACCGCTTGATTTTGGGCAGGCACATGCCATATGGTAAACGTCTGCCTCCGGACATGTGCACTGTGGGCACTTCAGGTCTGCTCCAGGGTAGATACAGTGTAGCCATGCTGAAGTGAGATATGTTTTGTATAGATAGTTGAATTGAGTATACTTCAGTCACAGGTTTCTGGGGATCCTTCAGACCTGTTCTAGTGCGAGGAACCAGTTTCCGTCTGTGAGCTCCAGTCCAAGCGAGAGGGCTCATTTATCCCTTAGGGTATGCAAATTCGGAGAATCTGAACTCTAACAGTCCCTTATTTGTTAGTGTAACTGCTCACCTGTCTGCTCCATGCTCTAGTAGTAACTGTAGTGTAGGTGATGTGGTGGGTTCTACACAGTCTGGTTCCCATGCAGTCCCCATTGTGGCTGTCAGGGCATTGTGGTTCAGAAACTGCCCTTTATTGATATCATAACGTTCTCTCAGGTCTTGAAAGGTCCACAGTGTTGTATGTTTATACAGGTCGCCTGTGGTAAGAACATCTGCCTCTGTCCACCATCACATGTTATGGCAATCTGTCACTTTGTGAAAAGCTGGGAGCACCCACAGCAGCAGAACAGGAGTGTATGGTGTGTGGCACCACCTAGGGTGTACATAAATATGCCAGCAACGTTTGGCTATTGTGGCAAGGCGTCCAGGGCCTTTGGCTCCTCTCTAGGGGCCCATGAGCCTCTCCAGTAGTTCACAGACTCCCCCAGTCCATAAAAACAACAAAAGCCCCTGCTCTAGGAAAATAGCAATAAAATCACAGTAGTTTCTGGTTGTGGAAACAATAGTAAAATATACACATCGACAATGTTTCAAAGTCAATAGATAGCGGTGTGCCAAGAAAAAGTTTGAAATGGAGTAGAATCCTTGTTATGGAAAACAGTTTATTGTTCCTCTTGTTGTGGCCAACACGTGTTTCATCGCAGGGAAACAAGACTGCGAATCTTCAGGGCTGGGTATAGATACAAAAGATGCATTTGTATGGTTGTTCTATATGAGCGAAGCAATAAAAGTGGTTGGTGAACCCTTCGTGATAAATAGCGGGCATGCCATAGGGTGACATAGTGTCATACACGTGTGACTTGAATTCTGTAGCACTGGTGACTTCAGTGTATGTAGATGGTGATGTTTTTATACCGTGATTATACAGATTGTGTGGCAGTGACTTCAGACAATCTATGGTTGGGTCATTCTTAAAAAGCAAAACACATTGACCAGTATGCGTAGATACACTTTAAATTTGAGAAAATATCGGAACGAGTGAAAAAATGTATATGCTTGTGATCAGGTATACAACCCATTGTAACCTGTAGTGACTTTTTAGTGAGTTCCTTTACAATCAAACCATTTGTCAGAACATTTTGTAGAAGACATCGACAATTTTATAAAGTACGACCGGCAAACGTTGTATATCCTGTTGTACAGACAGAAAGGGGTGTTGTAAGGTTATATAAGTTTTTGTAATTTGGTTGATGGATATTGTCGATTTACACTACAGAGGATGCAGATAGATTGAGTAATGATACTCATCCCCTGGTATTTAGGACACACACGAAATGCTCCAGTTATCGGTTTGTTGTACAGCCATGTGGTGGTGTCAACCTATTTTATGGAAACAAACGGTCATTCCGTACGCCACTGGTCAATGTGAGCGTTTAACACGGAAAAGGAGGATAACTGCTATAAAGGTGTGTTAGAGAAAAGCACTAAGACATAAACGCCTTTCTTATTGTTGTTTTCTTGAACCATACTTATTTAACTATATATCCTCAGTGTATTACTGTACTGAACATTTATGTATTTTGCTGTCAAATCGCCTGCTGATTGATAAACTAGATAACCAGATAAACACCTCTATCTTTCGAAACCATGAATCTTAAACTTAAACAACTTCTAACTAGCAACCAAGCACCGATTCTTGGTTTCCGTATAATTTACATTGCTTATCGGAACACCGACTTGCTAATAGATACTGCCCATCAGAACACCGACTTGCTAATTAATACTGCTAATACATACTGGTTTTCTCCCGGTAACCTGAATACCGGTGGTTCACCCTTTCCGTTTTTTCATTTGTAGTATTTTTTCTAAACATAGCCAATATTTTAGTTTGGAAAACGACAAGTCGCCGCTCTAGTTTCTCATTAACCTTGAGGGCAAAAAAACGGAAGCAAAGCTTAAATAGACGTCCCCACTTCCTGTCAGGTGACCGTCTTCGAAAAACGGCACCGGGAACCACAGGAGGGGGAACGAATCGAACCAGGTAAATCATCTAGCCTTACATACCGGCCATTGCGCTTCTTCGAAACACACCAAAATTGAATAGAAGGGAATTATACCACACCGTTTGGTTTTCTATTACTCTCTCTACAGGTGCACCCGCCTGATTTCCTTTTCCGAGCGTTACAGCTTTAATCTATTCTCCTCCCGGTCATGGCCCCCCTTATGAGCCCAATAAGGTATAAGTATATTTCTATGATTTCGACGTTCCTGTGGACACTAATTCCCATAAGGGTTCGTCATGTTCTCATGGTACACATTTTGTTTACTTATAGGAACTAACTAACTACGCGTTTACAGCGCATTCTTCCTACTCTCGCCCCTCGGGGCGTTGGCCACATCACTAATCCCGGCTTTTTACTTTAAAAGGGTGAGTTACTTAGTTTTGGTGTTCGAATTTTGTCAAAGATTAGGACCTGAACTTGGCCTCGTTTTCTTTTTTCTTTAATCAAACTACCCACAACCACTAAGGAACGTACCTAAACGACTTCAACGAAATGCGTGTTCTTTACGAACACGAAATATTTCGCGTCTGGTGTTCCGATACGAGATATATTAGTGCTTTTCTCTAACACACCTTTATAGCAGTTATCCTCCTTTTCCGTGTTAAACGCGCACATTGACCAGTGGCGTACGGAATGACCGTTTGTTTCCATAAAATAGGTTGACACCACCACATGGCTGTACAACAAACCGATAACTGGAGCATTTTGTGTGTGTCCTAAATACCAGGGGATGAGTATCATTACTCAATCTATCTGCATCCTCTGTAGTGTAAATCGACAATATCCATCAACCAAATTACAAAAACTTATATAACCTTACAACACCCCTTTCTGTATGTACAACAGGATATACAACGTTTGCCGGTCGTACTTTATAAAATTGTCGATGTCTTCTACAAAATGTTCTGACAAATGGTTTGATTGTAAAGGAACTCACTAAAAAGTCACTACAGGTTACAATGGGTTGTATACCTGATCACAAGCACATACATTTTTTCACTCGTTCCGATATTTTCTCAAATTTAAAGTGTATCTACGCATACTGGTCAATGTGTTTTGCTTTTTAAGAATGACCCAACCATAGATTGTCTGAAGTCACTGCCACACAATCTGTATAATCACGGTATAAAAACATCAACATCCACATACACTGAAGTCACCAGTGCTACAGAATTCAAGTCACACGTGTATGACACTATGTCACCCTATGGCATGCCCGCTATTTATCACGAAGGGTTCACCAACCACTTTTATTGCTTCGCTCATATAGAACAACCATACAAATGCATCTTTTGTATCTATACCCAGCCCTGAAGATTCGCAGTCTTGTTTCCCTGCGATGAAACACGTGTTGGCCACAACAAGAGGAACAATAAACTGTTTTCCATAACAAGGATTCTACTCCATTTCAAACTTTTTCTTGGCACACCGCTATCTATTGACTTTGAAACATTGTCGATGTGTATATTTTACTATTGTTTCCACAACCAGAAACTACTGTGATTTTATTGCTATTTTCCTAGAGCAGGGGCTTTTGTTGTTTTTGTGCAATCTGTGTGGATTTTTGATCCACCTTTGAGCGGTTACGAGGGATTACCGCCCGCCCCTTTGCCTGGAAACTGATACCTCACTACACCACAATACCCTGCGGTCACTCGGCTGTGCGCCTGTCCTAATCTGGAATACCTGAAACCCTCCCAGTAGATAAATCCCCCAGTCCATAGTAAGGAAGCCCTTTCAATGTTTGGTGCATCCAACAGCCAGCACATGGGTCAATGTAGCGGTGCCACCCCATAGTACTGCTTGTAATGGGGGGGGGGGCTCTTAGGCGTTCTCTCTCCAGGGGGTATACAGTTTGTGGAAGGCCACTCTCTACCTGACCAGATTGCAGCTCATGGATAAAGTGTCAGGGAAGAGGTATCGGGAGGGCCGAAAATGGTATAGAAGCTGAGATAGTATTAGCATTCTTGCTGTTTCCATTCTGCCCAAGGGGGAGAGCAGCGAGAACATCCAAAATGCTAGCCACCAATGCACATCGGTTGCCACGTTCCCCTGGCTACCCTGTATGAGGTCCTCATCCGAGTTGGAGACGTTAAACCTCAGATCATGAAGAAGTCGCATTGTCAAGGTATCCCTATGTGATGGGGTACACCCCTCGCCAATTCTGTGAGTTTTCGGAGAGGTAAGAAGCATGATTTAGCCCAGGTCATGTTTAGGCCGAAAACTGCTCCACATTCTTCCAACATTTCCATCACTTGTGGTGGATATTCTGTGCACATCTCTCGGGTATACTAAGGTGTCCGCATAGTGCGAGATTACCTTCCACGTGTCCCTGCTCGGTATCCCCCATTGTGGGCCTTGTTGTCGGAACAAGCCAGACAATGGATCCATCTCAAGGGCAAATGTGATCAGGGAGAGCAGACAGCCCTGTCTGGTGCATCTGCCTACTCTGGAAGGTTGTGAATATTTCCTTACCTGTGCGAATCAGGTCCGTATATAGGAGCCTTATACATTTCAGCATCTTGGAACCTAAGCCCATCCTAAGCAGAACTCATCAAAAGGTTTCTTGATGTCATGGGAGATCGCCACGCATGGAGGCAACCCCGCAGGCGATCCCTCCATAAGACGGTGCAAATTAAGAAATGTATTCCTTCCAGGAATAAAGCTCTTTTGGTTGTGATGCACCAGCGCCATAAGGCAGGGTATCAACTTTTTTGTAAATATCTCCCCAAGGATTTTACAGTCCGTGTTCAGCAGGGAGTGTGGTCTGTATGATTGCACATTTAGCAGCCCTCGTCTTGGTTTAGGAAGGGCTGCTATCAGCTCCCCATCTCAAGGACGCAGGCATGATGCTCCTGTTTCAGGCAGACTAAAACACCTGTTGTAATCGCAGTGCAATAGTGACCTCAGACATCAAATAGAATTCCACATGGATCCCTTCTGTCCCCAGGGTTTTCTTGTGTGCCCTTTGATTGATCGCAAGCCCGACCTCATGAACAATTAATGGCTCATTGAGTAATTGGTGTTGTGGGGATCAAGGCATGGGATCTGTAGACTGGTAATCAGACATAATATCGAAATTTTTATATCGATATGACATAATATCGAAGATTTAATATCGTAGGTAAATAATATCGAAATAAAGAAATATTGAATACAAAAATATCGTAATTAGTATGTATATTAATATATCAAAAGTAAGTATATCGTGAAACAAAATATCGACAATGAAAAATATCGTATAATAGTACATAATTAAAAAAATTAACGTATGCAACAATGTTGTAATAATTATTGAAAGTTATATAGAAAAAATAAAAATATAGTAAAAAATATTCCATAATTAATAAAAATACATATATATTTTTAGGAGCGGGATATTGGGTTTATAGGGGATAAGGGTGGGGAGTGTTTTAAAATATAATTTTTTTGTATAAATAATATATTTTTATATAAAATACTATACATTAATATATTTATCAAAATTAATAAAATATCGAAATATTAATTTTAAAATATTGTATTTTTTTAAAGATTTTAAAAATTTAATAATAATTTATTTTAGATAAATATAATATTACATTTATTAAATATACATATATAATTTTAGGAGCGGGTTATTGGGTTTATAGGGGATAAGGGTGGGGAGTGTTTTAAAATGTAAAAATAATTTTGGTATAAATAATACATTTTTACATAAAAAACTATAAATTAATATATTTATCAAATTTAATAAAATTTCGAATTAATAATTTTTAAATTTTTGGAAAATGTTTGTAATAATTTAAATTTTTTTGGGAGTATTTAAACTATATATATATATAAAATGTTATTATATTATTCACATTACATATAAAAGTACATATATTTAAAAGGAAATATTTATAATGTTAAAATTATTTATTTTGAAATTTCAAGAAAAAATATTAATTTTTTATTATTTATTAGTAGTTGTTACTTAAAATGTAGGGGAATAGGCTAGTGTGTAATTATAATAATAAACAGTATAAAATTACATAAAGAATTTGGAAAAAATAATTAAATTTAAAAAAAATCAAATTTTAAAATATATATATATATTTTAAAATTGAAATTATCTTTATAAAATTTTATTTAAATATTTAAAATAATCTTGCCTATATATGGGATTATTGTGGTGGTTTTTGAATACATTTTTTTATGATAAATATTTTTTGTACAGCATTTACTAATATTTAATGTAGACTGGAGTGGGAATAGTAAATTATTTTTAATTAGTGTCCAGCACCTATTTCAATTTAATGTAGACTGGGGTGGGAATAGTAAATTATATTTAATTAGTGTCCAGCACCTACTTCAATTTCATGTAGACTGGAGTGGGAATAGTAATTTATATTTAATTAGTGTCCAGCACCTACTTCAATTTAATGTAGACTGGAGTGGGAATATTAAATTATATTTAATTAGTGTCCAGCACCTACTTCAATTTAATGTAGACTAGAGTGGGAATAGTAAATTATATTTAATTAGTGTCCAGCACCTACTTCAATTTAATGTAGACTGGGGTTGGAATAGTAAATTATATTTAATTAGTGTCCAGCACCTACTTCAATTTAATGTAGACTGGAGTTGGAATAGTAAATTATATTTAATTAGTGTCCAGCACCTACTTCAATTTAATGTAGACTGGAATTGGAATAGTAAGTTATATTTAATTAGTGTCCAGCACCTACTTCAATTTAATGTAGACTGGAGTGGGAATAGTAAATTATATTTAATTAGTGTCTAGCACCTACTTCAATTTAATGTAGACTGGGGTTGGAATAGTAAATTATATTTAATTAGTGTCCAGCACCTACTTCAATTTAATGTAGACTGGAGTTGGAATAGTAAATTATATTTAATTAGTGTCCAGCACCTACTTCAATTTAATGTAGACTGGAATTGGAATAGTAAGTTATATTTAATTAGTGTCCAGCACCTACTTCAATTTAATGTAGACTGGAGTGGGAATAGTAAATTATATTTAATTAGTGTCTAGCACCTACTTCAATTTAATGTAGACTGGAGTGGGAATAGTAAATTATATTTAGTTCGTGTCCAGCACCTACTTTAATTTAATGTAGACTGGAGTGGGAATAGTAAATTATATTTAATTAATGTCCAGCACCTACTTCTGTTTAATGTAGACTGGAGTGGGAATAGTTAATTATATTTTATTAGTGTCCAGCACCTACTTCAATTTAATGAAGACTGGAGTTGGAATAGTAAATTGTATTTTATTAGTGTCCAGCACCTACTTCAATTTTGGAAATAATAGATTTTTGAGATTATAGTAGTAAAAACACAGAAAATTGTTAACATATTTTGAACAACAAAAATGTATTAGGTATTGTATATTTAGCAGAGATAATATTTTCAAAAATATTTTATTTGCATTTATGAAACATGTATATTTGACCAAATAATTTTTATACAAAATCACAATTTGTTTACAAGAAGAATAAGAACATATAATATGCTTATATGTAATATGCTATATCACTTATTTATAATATTACATATGTTTTTAGTAAATACAATATAAAAATTAATATTAATATTGAAAATATTAATATAAATTTTTTAAACAATACATTTTTATACAAAAGTTTTTTAGATATAGGTATATTTTTTTCAAACAGAAATAGGATATCACAACATTGTGTAACATTTTTTAACATTTCTAATAATTTTTAAATAAATATTATTTAATTCATAATATTTATTTGTACCGTTTTAATACTTTTTTCAAAATTATTTAATACCAGCAAGAAAAAAACTTTTTATAAAAAATAGTAGGCATTTTGTAATTATTTTAGGTGAATTTACAAAGATTTTATAATACGTTTCTTATATTGGACTATTTTGTTACTTTTGCGTTCTTTCTTTTGTAACCGGGTTAGGTCGTTTTGTGTCATTTGGATGAAGAGCAGCTCGCGGTTGGGAGAGACTTCACGTCGCTTAAGGTAAGGTTTGTTTTATATGTTTTATGTGTGTTGTAATGTAGTTTTGAGAGTAGTCTGCTGCTATTTACTGTTGTTAGATGTGAGTGAGTTGTATTTTCGTTTTTGAGAACGATTATTTACGTGTGGTAGCTACTCGTACTTTTACCTTGTTTTAGGCTTGTTTAGAGAGTTACTATATCCATGTTTTAAGTATATGTAGTAGGAATATAATGTTAATACTAATGTTAGTAGTTGTTTATGTGTTGTTTCATGTGGGTGGGAATGTCTGTTTTATATGTTTCTGTGTTAGGTGTTCGCAATATCAGAAGTTGCGTTTTTTGTTTTTAAGGGAGTGTTTGTTGGTTTTATTAAGTAATGGATTTCAAATACTTCTTTAAAGATTTCGGATTTCCTGGAGCGTTTCTTCTATTTTTAACTATTTTTCGGGATTTTTATGGTTATTCCACGGATCTTCATTGGATGGATTGTCGAATTTTGGTACAGTTGTATTTTTTCATTTTATTTTGGGTTAACTTTTCACTAACTGGATAATTTTGGTGGAGAAGGATTTGCAACATGATTGGTAAGTTATTCATTTCTTATTTTTTGTGGGTGGGTAATGTAAATATTATTATAGCATTGTTTTATAGTTCTTATTTTTAAGTAATGTGTGCATATATATGTAATTAATTATTATATATATTGCATACATTAAAGAGTTTCAAAAATAAAGATTCAAATGTTATTCTTAATGTTTAGGTTTCATTTTTAGGGACTGGTTTGGTGTTGAGATTTATTCAGAGTAGTGTTTTGGCAATTATGTTTAAGTATTCAATGCCTTTTGTACTAGGATACACCTTTACTTGTTCTTCTAGGTATTTGTGCATTTGCTTCTTTTGTTTTGATGTTTTAGGGAATAGTTCAGTTATGGATTTCTCCATTCTGAATTCCTGGTAGCTTTGTTATTTTTGTAGGCATTTAATAAAATGTTCTAAACTTGGTTTTGTTCTGCCAGTTGATTGTATAAAGGCATTGTGCCAACCTTCTACTGCGTTGTTAGTTTTAGATTCACCATTTAAGGTGCTTCTGTAAACGTTCCACCAGGGTATTAGGAATTTAGGGTTTCTTCTGTGGCCAGATCTATGGAGTCTGCCTACCCAGGTGTCTTCAAAGTAGTCCAAAAATGGACTCAACTTTGCTTCATTTTGTTTATAGAAGGTGCTGTCTATTAGAATGTTGTAGTGTTCTGCTACGTCTGTTTCTGGAACATAAGCCAGTGCTATGAGTTTTTTAATTTGATATGCAAAAGATGAGTTAGTTGCATATTCTACACTTAAGGTAGTTTTTTGTAGATGTCTCCATAGACACTGGTTTAAATGGTAGTAGCAGCCTTGAATGCAGGTATGGGGGTGGATTTTAGGATGGTTGAAAGCATTGCTTGCTCAAAATGTAGGATTATTTTTTCAGGAGAATAGTCATTTGTTTTTTGTTTAATTATATTTAATAATTCCATATATATGGAATTATGTTTATTTGGTAGTAGTGCATACAGTAGTGGTATGTTGCAGTTCTGGTATAGGCCATGTACAGTGTATAATTGGAAAAAAGGTTTGGGACAGATGTTAAAAGTCCCATCCATCATCCAATATTGGCTTTGCTGAAGTTTTAATAGGTTCATATTTGTTCCAAAAATTACAAGTCTTTTATCATTGTTTTCATTGTCGTAAATGATAAATGGTTGTTTGTTTAACGTTATAATTTGGTTGGCATTTAAACTGATATCACTATATGTTCTTGGAGGTGGTGTGGTAGTAGTAGTAGCTCTTTTTGTTTGTGCTATAGTTCTTTTTAGTGCAAGAATATTTGGCATCTGTGTTGTGGCAGTTTTAGGGATTAATGGAATTTCTTCTTTTAATATGACGTTGGTTTGTTTTTGGGAGCCTGTGCTTGCCTCTTTTATATTTTCTAATGCTGTTCTAACTTAAATTTCTGTTATGTTTGGTGGATGGTTGTGTCCCTAGTATAAAGTACAGTTGCTTATCTCGTTGTTGCCCTTCCATAACACTTGTTGGAATAATATTTGCAGCATTTCCAATTTACTTTCATTCCATATTGTTTTTCTTGGGTATAAGTGTAACCCATGTAGCAGAGTAATAGCTTTCCTTTCTGGCTGGTTACAAATTCAGCTCCTTCAGTCATTTTGTTGTTTGTAAATCTACAAGAGATATATTTTATAGTTAATTAAAAGGAAATGTTTGTTTTTAATCCTAAGTAAGTGAACAATAGTCTTGTATATACTTACTTGTTTTCGAAATCTGTGAAATATTTTGATATTCTTTATTCTTTCGTTGTGGACTGTGTTTTCTGATGTTGTTTGATCTGTTAGGAAAAAAGTAAATTACAATGTTATTACTTGAATTTGTGTATATTTTGAGTTTCAGTGCCAATTTTTGCTTTAAAAGTGGCTACTAATAAGTGTAGGATTGTTATAAAAATTGTGAAGATACTTACTTATTTAGTTTTAGGTAGGGTTTTGGAGTAGAGTTGTCTGTTCTTTCTTAGTAGAGTATATTGCAGTGTTATCTGAAAAAAATAAGCAGATATGTGTTAGAAAAGTCACTATGTTTGTAGGTTTTAAACATTTTACCAGTTACTTTAGTGCTTTTATATACTTACTTCTTGAGTTGTATCTTTGGTATTCGGATTTTGGAGATCTGTATTTTGTCAGTATAGTTTTCTGTAGTGTTAGCTGAGAAAAAAAATTAGATAATCCTTATTAATTAGAACAAGTGCTATTTCTTGTTGTTTTTACCACTTAATTTACTGTTTGGATATACTTACTTTGTTAGTTTTATTTTAGATATTGAAGTTTTCTTCTCTGTTCTTTTTTAGTGTAGTTTTCTGTAGTTGGATCTGGATAAATAAAGTAGATATGTGTTATAAATGTTAACGTGTGTTTTTGTTTACAACATTTTACAAGTTACTTTACTGTTAGAATATACTTACTTAGGGCCCTATTAGGATGACGGGCGGACATTGTCTGCCCGCCACCCTATCGTAGAACGGGACCGCCCGCCATAAGGGCGGGGGTCCCGTGGGGGGAATTAGGATGTGCCCGCCACAGTGGCGGGCACATCCTGTAGTTTTTGCATTGTGGCGGGCGGTGCACTCTGCACCGCCCGCCACAATGTAAAAAATGCTGTTTTGCATTTGCATATGCAAAGCGGCAGGCACCGCGCGGTGCCTGCCGCTTTGCATATGCAAATGTGGGGGGGTACCATAGGCACCCCCCATGTGCCCCCCAGACAGTGGTGCCAACCTGGGGGCCCTGCAGGGGGTCCCCGCAGCAATCACTGCATGCCTTTCCGTGGCGGCATTGCCGCCGCAGAAAGGCCTCTGCTTTTTGCCATTGTAATATGGCTGGCGGTGTCCATTGGACACCGCCACCATATTAATCTATTACCGCCGTGGTCGCAAGCCGACCGCCGCGGTAAAGTGGTGGATGGTCTTTCCGTCCGCCGCTGTCCCCTCCGCCATCCTAATCAGGCGGAGGAGAACACGAGAGTGGTTGTCGGGGGGATTGCCTCTGCCTGGGTGGCGGTGGCCACCGCCACCCTGGCGGAGGCAATCCGCCCGATATCGTAATGGGGCCCTTAGTTTGTTGTATATTTGGTTTTCGGATATTGTTTGCAGTTTTTTGTCTGTAGACTTTTCTGTAGTGGTAGTAGAGAAAAAAAGTAGGTATGTATAATTAATTACAACATGTGCTCATTTGTTGGGATTGTTCCAGTTAATTTAGTGTAAAACTATACTTACTTTGTTAGTTCTAGCTTTGTTTAAGAGTTGTGTAGTCTTGTTTTAGTTAGTAGAGTTTTCTGTAGCATTAGGAGAGAAATTACAAAGGTTAGGATATTCTCATTATAACTTGTATTTTATTTGAAAGCTTTAAACATTTACTTAATATAGAGATTATATTTACATTTTTAGTAGTTTCTGTGTTTTCAGAAATCAGTTGTCTGTTATTTAGTAGTAGAGTGTTCTGTAGTTGTTAGGAAAAAGGAGAAGTGGATATTTAGCACGGAATTAACATTGTAGCAGTTATTTACATTTAGTTTATTAGAGTTACTTACTTGAAATCTCTTATTGTATCCTGTTAATGTTGATGTTCTTGTCGGTGTGCTGCAATTTATCCAGAGATGTATCTCCTTTCGTTTGTTTTAGCAAGTGGTTTGTGTTTAGTGGGTAATTGTTTATATAGAGGATTGTAATTAGTAATTACTTTGCTATTGGTTATATTACTAATTCTGTGTGTTGATTGGTTAGTTTGTATTTTTGAATTTCTGTTGAGAGTTTCATGTTGTTAAATAAGGCAAATGCAATTTACTTATATTTGATAAGTAAGGGAAATAATTTTATATAAATGTTTTGGTTATATAATAGATAATAATTATTTGTTTTAAATTTTTTGTTATAAAATAAAAAAATGTATATTTAAATAAGAAGTGTGTATTTTATTGCCAATAACATTATATATTGTAAAAAAAAGTGTAAATATATATTTACAAATTGTCGATATATTTCATTACACGATATAATTGTTGACGATATTAGTGATTTCGATATTTTAGTTCTTGTGTATTTATTTTACTGTGATCGATATTTCTTACCATCGATATATATGTAGTCGATATTAATGATATCGGTGTTTTTGTATGTCGATATTGTGTATCCGATATATTTGTATGTTTAACGTTAAGTATAGGATGTCGATATTTGTGTTTTTGATATATTTGTGCCGATATTTGTGTATCACGATATTGTGTCTTTCGATAATATGTCAGACATTCCTGTAGACTCTCTGAGTAATCCTGCAATGTGGGCCCCTTGTGTCTCTCCCTCCCTCAGTACAGGGTACTGCAGTATCGAAGGAGTTGGTCTTAATGTCAATCTGTGTGTTTAGGATGACTCCAGTCTCGGTTTCAACAGTGTTTTGTCCACTTCTGTGTGTAACAGTCACGCCTGTACTCCCCCTGTGCTATTCCCTTCTCATGCTGCCTAGCAACATGTTCTGCATTGTACAGTTTTCGCATCTGTCCACTAGTGCCCTATGATCAGCCCTGAAGGCCGAGTGCTTGTCTGTCCATCCTGTGCGCCTCTCATGCCTGTATCTCCATTTGGTGTACGGCATCTTCCTTGTCTATAAGTCCACATCACAGTGTCAGCATCACGTCATAGTCGGTCTCAATGCATAAGACCCACAAGACCACCTTAAAGGTGTCCTACTCCACCCTTCTATCAGCTGTAATCAATTTGCTTTCAAAGTATTGGGTCATGTGCATGCTCACAGTCTCACAAAATGTGTCATTGTGTGGGGCCTGCGAGTGCAGACTGTAGGTGGGCATGCAGGCACGCTGCCAACTCCAATATACCACCATCTTAAAGGGGTATGATCAGAGAGCGTGCAATCTAAGTATTTGGTAGATGTGACAAATTGAGCCATACTTGGGTTGGAGAGGAGGAGGTCTATTCTGGTGTGTAATCGGTGGACAGGAGAAAAACATGAATATTGCCTCATGAGGTAATGCATGGAGCACCATATGTCTTGCAGGTTGTGGCATTCAAACCAATCCGCAAATGCGCCTGTGGTACAGACTGCAGGGGTGCCACTCAATTGGGGGTAGAGCTGTTTATAGTGATATCATGTACACAGTAGACATTTCCACCCCATAGACTTACTGAAATTAAGTCTTGTATCATTATGGGGTCAGGGTCTCCAGAAATAGTTTTTCTATTAATTGGGGCATATAGGACCACTAGTGCAATAGGCTCGCTGTCCAACTTCCCCCTCCGCCACCACATAACTCCCTTCTGGTACCATACAGAAAAGTACCCCTCTAGAATTAGCAAAGTAAGAGGTGCCAACAAGCTGGCCTTAAGCTTGAGCTTAAGGAGGCCTGTGACCATCTTGTGTAATTCTTTTTAAGAAGGACAAATGGATTTGCCGACATCTTAGGTAGGACTACACCAGATGTCAGTGTCGGGGTATAGCCACCTGCCTAGCATTCCAGGTCAGTATGCCACATGTAGGGCGAGAATCATTCTGTTGTGTTGTCATAATGTGCTAAATATTGTCTCCCTCCCCTCCAGCCTGTGCACCCTCCCATGCCCACAGCAATGCCCACAACCGCTTCCCATCAGCACTGCAGTATTGTTATTCCATACAATAGAGAGAAGAAAATATAAATATAAATCACAAACTCCCGTCCCTAGGGAGAGTAGATAAGGCCCTCGGGTGATTGGGTTTGGGTTACCCATAAGGTGTAGAGTATTGTGACTCTGACTCACCCATAATATAGTCACAGTGAGGCACCCCCCATGAAAACAGACTCCCTTACTGGAAGCAAAGACAAAGGATATAGTGTCCCTTTTTTAGATGACATGATCTGTTGTCCTGGGAGAAAGAGTTTGGCCGGACTGGAGTTCCGGGCAAATGTTGTCCAGAGCATAAGTCAGCTTTCTCTCTGATGAGCCTTCAGTGTGTTCAGTAGAGCTTGCTGTCAATGTCAGGGTTGCTGCTTGGTCCTCCAAGGTTCTGTTCATGAAATGTCCAGTCTGCTGTTGCCTGGGCCGCCAGTGCTGTCTGCTGGTAGAACTCTGTGAGTCTTGTGGTGGGGGGTAATACCCTTGTTCACCAGCAATTCTCTTGCCTCGGCTGATGTTGGGGAAAAAATAGTATATCCAGAGTCTACAATACACACTTTGCCCAGAAACATAAATGGTACTTTGCCACTGGATTCAAGCAAGCCGGGCTGAAGACGGCTGGAATGCCAGAAACCGGTCCTCAGAAGCGTGTTTCCGGTCCAGGGAAGACACGGCTTGGCAGTTCGGGCTGGACTGTTCCCATGAGGCACAGGGTCAGACTGATTTGCATATAGCCATGTCTGAACTGGGGTGGCAGAGTGGGCTAAAGAACGGTGATGGATTAAACCCAGATCTTTTGACTGGGTGTGAGTGTTTGATTGATTCAGATGCTCCGTCCATCACCACCCCCTTTTGTACAGAAACATAAATGAGCATCATACACCAGCAGGTGACGCCTTTGCTTCATTGGCATGACTAATCCCAGTCAGCTTTGAACATAAGACGTGCAGTCTGGATTAATGTTCACCATGTTGTTTGCTACTTGTCTAGGGCCCTTTGCATGAGCAGCCAGCAAGATATGAGTTTGACTGTGATAGTTAAAGAGCCATCACACCACCGGTCACAATGGCGGAGATTCCCTCCCAGAGAGTCTGTGGGATCTCTCAACTGAATAGATGTTGGATCTCTTACCCTCCAATAGAGTTTTGAGCAACTAATCCTCAATGAAAAAGCCCATGCTGGAGCCATCTGCTCCCTCCAGGAGCCCCCTCAATATGAACATTGTTGTGGTGCAATCTGCCCTCCACATCTTTCGCCCTGTTTGTAGTACTGTCACCTCTGTCTGGAGGGCCTGCAGTTGTGCCTGCTTTTCTGTTATCAATGAGTGAAGGCCTACCAGGTTGGATTCGCTTGACTCCACTCTGTCTTGCAGTTTGACTTGGTCCGCTAGCAGCTGTCTCTTTACAATCATCAAGGCATCCTGTTAGACCTGGGGGTCTCTAGTTGGCTGAGGTAGGTACCTTAGACCAAATAAGGACCCTTGCTTCCACGTTAGGGAAAGGAAGGATACCTTCTCAGATAGCCCCTGCTCACCCACTCGGTAGCTTGGCATGAGCAGCCAGGCTTATCTTCAAGGCAAATGTGTAAAGTATTTGCAACCATGCTCTCAGTAACTCAACGATGAAATCACAAATGGACTCCACACGAGTTTCAGAGAAAAACAAGTATATGTTTATATAAAAAGATATACGATGAGACCACACAATATAAATCCAACATATGTGTATTTGTAATATTCCCCCTGGCTGGTTATTAGGCCAGCCAGCCCTTGTAGGTTCTGGTGGTATTAATGAGCAATTCTAGATGATCAAATGCAGTCCTAGTACAATGCTATGCAGTTTGTAATGCAAGAATCAAGCACTTCGTGATGTAAAAATAATGCAGTTCATTATGCAACAATCAAGCAGTTCATAATGCCAAAATAATGCAATGAATAACACAACAATCAGGCAGTTCATTATGCAAACTAATGCAATGCGTAATGCAACAATCAGATAGTTTGTCATGCAAAAATAGTGCAATGCATAAAGCAACTATCAGGTAGTTCGTAATGCAGAAATAATGTAATGCGTAATGCAACAATAAGGCGTTTGTAATGCAGAAATAACGCAATGCGTAATACACTCTGGCGCCAATTACATTGCTTTAGACGATGTCTCTGCCACTCGTACTGACCCGCCACAATATGCCCCCAACACGGGTATGGTGTAAACCAAAGTGCAGCTCCGCACTCCGGCCCCGGTACTGCCACTCCTCGGCAAGTTCGGACCGTGATACAAGCTGAAGCATAGTCTCATGCTGCAAGAATGGGAGAGGCTGAGAGCATCTCTCTCCGAGCCCGCACACCGCCCCAGGCGGTGACACACGTTACCTGGGGGTGCAACCATGCTCTCCTCTCCTATTCTCGCGACTTGGGCCTCCAATGAGACTTTGTGGATTCCGGGCAGTGGAACTCGGGCCCTCTCCCAACGGGGTTGGTTCAAGGTCCTGCTCTTGCAATGGTGGGCTTGGGCCGGCGGCACAGCTCCCCTGGGTATGCCGGTCCGGACCTGTGGCGATAACGAAGTTCTCAGGCTGCAACAGGGCACACACACACAGCATCGCTTAGACTCACTTGAGCTTCGGGTCTGCATGATCACAGGGCAATTCTCACGAAGGGCTCAGGCTGCAAGAAGCACACACACACAGTGTCACTGAGACTTACTTGAGTTCCGGGTGCACATAATCACAGGGCAATCCTCGTGAAGGTTTCAGGCTGCACAAAGCACACACACACAGCGTTGCTGAGACTCACTAGGACTTTGGGTGTGCATGATAACAGAGCAATTTTCACAAAGGTCTCAGGCCGCACAAAGCACATGCACACAGCGTCGCTGAGACACACCTAGAAACTTTTGTGTTCCTGAGTTTCCACAACAGGGAGACAGCTCTCCTCTGGCCGTTGGGGACAAGTTACTTCAGGACACAGCAAAGTCCTTTCATGCAGGGGGACACAGCACACAGCAAAGTCCCTTAGCCTCTTATTGGTTAAATCAGCAAACTACAGGCTTGCCCCAGAACACACAGCAAGGGTCAGTCCTTTCCTTCTGTCTCTTCAGCTGTTTCTTCCTTAGCAGAGGTTCCTCTTGACCATGAAGTAGTTTCAATCGTTTTCAGTCTTAAGCAATCCAACGTTCAGGGGTTTCAGGTCTCATAGCTCTTCACCATATCTTAAAGGAATTTACTTCCTTTAAAAGTCCACAATTAACACCAAATACTGAAGAATGGACGGAAGAGCTCTCTAAATTCCTAGATGATAAAATTACAAACATATGTAACTCCTTCGAACTGGACAATGCATCCTTTCAGTATGTAGAACAGGACCCAGATATAAATGAATCTTTATATATAAAGGATTCCTCCTCGAGGTGGGACACCTTTGAATTGTTTGACAATGAAAAAACCATGCTAGTAGGATGGAAAATTAAATCAGGCTCCCCAAGTGATCAATTAACTTCCAAACTATTTGCCATCCTTGCCCCAGCGCTAGTGGAATGTCTCTCTGGCCTTTTAAATAAATCCCTGAAAGAAGCGGAGGTTCCAAAAATCTGGAAGGCGGCAAGAGTCAAACCTATATTGAAAAAATCCGGTGCAGATGCAAATGCTTTTATAAACTATCGTCCCATTTCATTGTTGCCATACTCAGGGAAAGTGTTGGAAGCATTTGTAAATGAACAACTGGTTAACTACTTGGAGACGAATGACCTACTCGATCCATCACAGTCAGGTTTCCGCGCTGCCCACAGCACGGAAACAGCACTAATTGAAGTCGCTGACAACATTAGGCTTGCCTTGGACAAACGTCAATCTTATATTCTTGTCCTTTTAGATCTGTCGGCCGCCTTTGACACCATCTCCTTTGACACCATCTCCCACCAGATCTTGATTAGAAGGCTGTGGGAGTGTGGTGTCAGAGGGCAGGTTCTGAGATGGTTTGTCAGTTTTTTGACGAACCGGACGACTACAGTACAAGTAGGTAAAACCTTGGCCAGTACCCGGCCCGTCACAAGAGGTGTGCCTGAGGGCTCTATTTTGAGCCCTTCGCTTTTTAATGTTTACATGGCCCCCCTGGCCAAAGTGATCAGGGCATACAGTTTTGACGTGTTGTCATACGCGGATGATACGCAAATACTGGTCACACTTGGCCCTGACGTTAACGAGACAAAAAGGCGTTTTAGAAATTGTATGGTAGAGGTAAAAAACTGGATGGGCCAAAACCATCTGCAGCTAAACGGCACTAAATCTGAGGTTATGTTATTTGGGAGAGGAAACGAGTACTGGACCCAGGACTGGTGGCCTTCCGCACTGGGTGAGTGTCCTATCCCAAAGGTATCAGTCCGCAATCTAGGGTTCCACATGGACAACAAGCTATCCATGAGGGACCAAGTTAACCATACTGTGGGCACCTGCTTCGGAATTATGCGGAGTCTACGCAGGGTCTTTAAATGGATACCGGCCGAAGCACGTAAAATTCTGGTTCAGGGCCTGATTGTAAATAGACTAGATTATGGCAATTCACTTCTCCTTGCCATTAACGAGTGCCATATTAGGAAACTGCAGGTTTTACAAAATACGGCTGCTCGTCTGATCTTAGGCCTACCCAGAAGATCCCCCTCACTGCCGTGTCTGAAAACCTTACATTGGCTCCCTGTAAAAAAAAGAACTATTTTCAAGACCCTATGTCTGGTTCGCAAATTCATGTACGGACGGGGACCAAAAAACTGGACCCAAAAACTTACATGGTATATGCCTGGCAGACAGCTGAGATTGAATACTAAGCTACTGCTCACGCCTCTCAGAGTTCAAACTGCCAGAAATGGTGGTTGTGCCTTTTCTTTTATGACACCATCCCTTTGGAACAAACTACCTCTGAGCCTTCGCACAATTGAAGAACATATGAACTTTCGAAAAAAATTGAAAACCTGGCTCTTCTGCTAGATCTATTCTTGGTTCATCTCCTTTTCAGGACTGTCTGCATGCGCCATGAGACTCCCTCGGACGTGATATGCGTGCAATACAAGTGTCCAGACTAGACTAGACTAGACTATAGTTATACCCCTCGAAGTCTTTGAAGTCTTTGTGTTTAGGTGGGCACTGACCCCTGTTCAAACCAGTTCTGAGTGTCTCCCTGCCAGTGACACTTTTTTTCTTTGATAGTGGGAGTCTGGATCCTTAATCACTCAGCAGTTGATGGAGCCATTGTTTTATGGTGGCAGCCCAGGCCTCTTCAACTCTAGGGGCTACTCCTCCCCCTACACTCCAGATGCAGGTCATCCTGTTGCTGGCTCACCTCCTCCCCTGGGTCAAGACATTCCCCAGATCCCATCACTTTCAGATCCAGACAGTCAATCCACAACCAGGCAGAGACACACAGAAATGTTAGAGCACAAAAACCCAGCCACTTCTAAAAGAGTGGTTTCTAAACGCACAATGCAAAAACCCCCTTCAGAAAAAGAAGTTATTAATTTATGAGTTCAGACAAACAAAAAATCACCTCTCCGTCTTAAGCCTTTGGGAAAATAGGCTGGAAACTTATTACACAGCCTCCCCATTCTATCCTATGGACAAGATGGCCTTTCAACTGTGAAAAACGAAATGGAGAGTAGTTCACTGTCAGGACATGGTACACACCTTAGTACATGTCCTACCTTTCACATACACTGCACCCTGCCCAGGGGTGTACCTTGGACCTACCATAGGGGTATCTGATGTGCATAGAAAGGGAAAGGTAAGGCCTGGCAAGTGGGTGCACTAGCCAGGACAACATGGCAATTTAATAAACTGTGTGCAGGCACTGCAGTGGCAGTCATGAGTTCTCTCTTTTAAGGCTACTTGTGTGGGTGGCACAATTAGTGCTGTAGGCCCACTAGTAGCATTTGCATTACCAGCCCTGGCACACATACTGCACTTTACTAGGGACTTTACTAGTAAGGCAAACATACCAATCATGGACAACCAATTACCATTACACTTTACACAGGGAGCACTTGCACTTTGACACTGATCAGCATTGGCAAAGTGCCCAAAGCGTCTAAGTTGGCAACACCATGTCAGAAAAAAGGTCTAGGGGAAAGCAAAAAGTTTAGGGAACTTTAGCCAAAAAGGGCCAAGTCCAACACATCCAATTTTGGTTCCGGTGTGGCCTTGAAATCCTTGATCGCCTATAGAAGTTCATCAAATCTTTTCGCATTCACAGGCATGGCCCTGGGCCAGTGCCATCTGCTGCTAACTGGGTTATGCAAGTGGTAAAGAAGTGAGATGCCTCCCCCACCCTCCAGGCCCTCTTTAGGGTAATGTTGCTTACCCATGACTGTAGGGCAACCAGTTCCAAGGACGGGGTTGGGCTCTCCCACAGTTGCAGTCTAGTACGACACCCAAGCTGTGTATCTGAACAGGTCCAGAGGACAGCAAGGTCTCCCACTCCAGATCTGGTGAGAGAATTGACATCTTCCCAGGCCTCAAGTTTTCCTGTGTGCATGGATGCTTTTCTGAGCAGGGTCTGGTGTCGCACTGATGCCTTTCTAATCCATGCCACCTATGGTGACAACGATGTTAAGTGAAACAGTACCTTGCTGGGAGCTGCTCAGGATCAGCGATGTTGTTATTTCATCCCCACTGCTGCCCATCCCAGGATGAAAAGTGTTTTGCATGGTAAAGGTCCAGGGGTAGCCAGAGCACCCAACCACTGGGCCTAGGCCTTGCAGTTGACACGGTCTGAGAGCTTACTTGAGTGGAGCCTACCCGCTCTGTCCCTGGTCACTCGTTTCAGTCCCACCCAATTATCAGAGCCAACCCATCGAGGCGGCCAGAGGGAGGAGACGGGTACCATGCCAGGGCACTGCTGCTGTATCATGTAGGCCGTACGCTCATCCCACAGTTCCTCATCCGATCCACAGTAG
This sequence comes from Lissotriton vulgaris, assembly GCF_964263255.1. Lineage (NCBI taxonomy): Eukaryota > Metazoa > Chordata > Amphibia > Caudata > Salamandridae > Lissotriton > Lissotriton vulgaris. The sequence goes on from NW_028255342.1 coordinate 31,196, forward strand.
GACAGTGTGAGATTGCGGCTGTGCTCTTCCCATTGGCCGCTGCTCTGTTCTGCCATCAACCATTGCCAATGCATGGCTTTTTGGCTCTGCTCTGTGCCCGGTCAGACAAGGGTGTTGTTGGAAGCCTCCACCCGAATTAATAGGGAGCCCTTTCTCAGTAGGATGATGTTAGGTGAGTGGACAGCCTGGAGCCTTTTACAGCCCAGATGCCTCAGTTGCCATTTTGCCCCCCCCTGTTATCATGTGTGATAATGTGACTTTTACATTCTCTGATTACATGTGGCCAGGTGATAGAATTGTTTTGTTGTGATTCACAACATGTCATATTTTTTCTAGCACTCCATTATCAGGTTTTTTAAAAGTCATTTTTAGGTCTCGCTAAGCGTTGCAGCGCATGTGCTGCACGCCTTAGCGAGACCTATAGTCATCGCTTTAGTTCGTAAAGGGAGACAAACCATGCACGCACCCGCTGCCGGTCAGGCGATGTGCACACGCATGGCGTCTCCCATCATGCACTTGATTTATTATGACTCGGCTGCTCACTCTCTCTCTGCGCGCACTCTGTTTGTTATTTCATGGGGCTGGATAACTGGTGTTTTGAACTTCTACATCCGGTGCGGTTTGCGATGGTTTTTTACATCAGTCCCAGTGCAAGCCGGAATGGATCCGGCATCTTGCTTGGTGCAGCCTGCGATGGTTCTGAGGTCACATCTGGTGCGGTTTGCGGGGGTTTTTACATCAGACCCAGTGCAGTTTCTGCTGTTTCATGCATCAGACCCTATGCCGGCTGCAATGGGCTCCGTGACGTGGGCAGTTTAGGATGCTACAAACGCAAGGCCCTCTGTTTTAACGGATGCAGGCTGCCTCAGGCAAGGAGGCGGAGGCGGTGTATATTTCAACAGATGGGGGCTTCTCATGACGGGTCAGCAATCAAGAGGTCAAGAGTTCAGACTCCAGTGACATGAATGGGAGCAGGGACCAGGGGGACTGAACGGACAAGGAATGGGGGCAGCGCATGGACGTTTTATAATGCAATAAAGAAATGGACAGTATACTGAATGCATAATACTGAAAAGTGTCCGGAGTCTGGGAAAGGAAGCAGACCATACTGTGTGATCCTATACAGGTAACCCTTCAGTTCCAAGTGAGCAGGCATAGTGCTTTCAGTGGCTGTTACAATGGCTTGATGATGAGTATGATAGAAATCCACCATCTACTGAAGGTCAATGTAGACGGTTGGGAGACAGAGAACATGACAGCACCAGCCACACACACAACCACACCAGAACCATACACACAACCACACACACACAACCACACACACACACAACCACACACAAACACAACCACACACACACACAACCACACAGTCACACACACACACAACCACATACCCAACCACAAACACACAACCACACACATAACCAAATACAATCTCAGCCACACACACACAACCTCAACCACACACACAACCACACACACCCACCCACACACACCCAACCACACACCTACCCACACACCCAACCACATACACAACCACACACACAACACACACACACAGCCACACACAACCTCAACCACACACACACAACCACACACACAACCACACACACAACCACACACACACAACCACACACACACACAGCCACACAAACAACCACACACACAACCACACACACAACCAAAAAACACACAACCACACACACACAACCACACACACACAACCACACACACAACCACACATACAACCACACCATCAGTGCACACTTTCACCCGGCACAAACACCATCAGTCATAGGTGTACGCTTTCACCAGGCACAAACATCACCAGTCGGCAGTGCACGCTTTCACCGGGCACAAACACCACCAGCCGTCAGTGCACGCTTCCACCAAGCACACACCACCAGACGTCAGTGCACGCTTTCACCAGGCACACACACACCACCAGCAGTCAATGCACACTTTCACCAGGCACACACACACCACGCACACACACCACCAGCCATCAGTGCTCACACATCAATTGTTAACGCATCCACAATTAACTATTGTAGCAATCACAGTATGGCATACTTTACTTTTAAACATATTCATCTAAAGTGCAGCATGCCACCATTGCTACAAATATAAATACACTTTGGTTTTGGCCTACAATTTAGACTTTTGATGCAATTGGTGTTACAATATTTAGCAATGCCAATAGCTCAAACTTAATTAATGCAAGACCTATTGCATTGCAAATGCTTGTTCTTTACGTGGTGTGTTGATACTCTTTTGTAGAACGGTTGCTATTGCATTGACCTTGTTTGTGGGTGTACTGTTATTCCTTTGACCTTTCTTTGCTTTGACAGACAGGTGGTATTCCAGGGTTGCACATGCTTAGGTTTCTTTCCATTGCAATTCCTGTGAGTCCTGTGTGTAGTGGCTGGCTTATATTGTTCTGGGTGGATTTAACTTTGATATTGCTAGGCTTGCAATACTACTTCAATAGTATTCGACATTTCCTTGTTTGAATTTGCGTTCATGCAGCCTGCCTTTTACTTTTCTCGTTGGGTCTATGGATTTGTATTGCCCTCATAGTGCCCTTCTTTAATTTTCACCACTACACACCCACTATTGAGGGGATATGTTTAGGTCCGTCCTCCTGTAAATGCCCACTTTTACAACTCTGTAGTAAGTTTTTGACTACATAATACTGTGCTGAGGTGTTGAACTATCAGGCTGGCAGAAGTAATGCCTTGGTTTCTTAATGGGTTTTAGTGACATGCAAAAATTATTGATTGCTGTTTGTGGCATTTACTTTTATGCTTTGTCTGTAATTGGTTTGTGAATTTGACCCTTAACATTTCTCTTGGATATAGACATTCATCTTGTTTCTGGATGTTGACAATTTAACCAAAGAATGTAGTTGGTCCAAACATTGTTGACTTGGAAAGGTACTGTGCTTGATTCATTCAAAATTAGACTTTAGAAACACCTTCTACAGCGGCAATACAAAGGGGCATATTTACAAGGGGATAGCGCCACCAGAACATCACTTTTATATATGTATTGGTAGTGCTATGGCCTTCTCTATATTTATAAAGCCGAGCTAAGCCATTTTCAGTGGCTTAACACCACCTTGCAAATATAAAGCCCCATTACACATATCATTTTGTGTGAAAGGGGCATGCTTTGGGTGTTGTTCTGGTCGTTCCACTACAAAACCGATTGCACTTTGGAGCTGCCCATTTTTACAAGGATGTGTAAACCTAAGGCAGCACCAAAAACTAGCTCCATGCAATAGCAGGCGTTCAAAAGGCGCAACAAGGAGAAATACTTTTGGGGCATATTAGCAACAAGTAGCGATATTTATCGCTAAATAGGCTTAGCGACGATTTATTTATCGCTGTCTATCGCTGGATATGTTAGCGGACAAAACATGCTATTAGCAACGTTTTTCTCCATTGTGCTAAAATATCCAGCGATAGCGGCGAAATGCGTGAATATCGCTGAGAACACAGCGATATTCACGCATTAGCGACAAAATGCTCTTAGCAATGTTATCCACCTCCCATTGGATAACATGGCTAAGAACTGGTCTGGGCAGGTGTTAGTATTTGGAGATATTGGAGCTTAGCGCAAATATTTCCAAAGCTACGCCTGCCTTGCTAATAGGCGATAGCGGCGTTAGCGACTGCTTTCAGTCGCTAACTGGTTTGGTACGCCCACTTTGCATGTCATTAGCGATAAACATCGCTGACATGCAAAGCGGGCCTCAAACCGCTCGCTATCATCTTTAAAGCTGTCGCTAACATCAGTTAGGGGCAGCTTGCTAATAGGGCGATAGAATTATCGCCGCTTACCGGCCGAAAACAGCCGCTAAATCGGCAATAATTGCCTATCGCCACCCTTGGTAATATGCCCCAGTTTTATTTCTCCTTATTTATACTTTTTCTATGTGTGCTGCATTCTACAACACAGAGAGAGAGCAAAACATAATTTATGATTGTTTATGTGCAGGAATCATTAAATAATGACAATTTGCTACTTCTATGTGTGCTGCAGAATGCTTTATTGTTGTAAATACGGTGCATCCCTGCATTTTGGAAATGTCAGAGCGTGGTGCTACCAAATGTGGTGTAGCCCCACACTCCAACATTTCTCTGTGAATATGCCCCAAACTGTCAAATTACATATATTCAGTAGCTTTAAAACATGCTATTGAGGTTGATTTATTGACCTTTAAATGGATGTTGTATATCATATGAGGACAAACTTCCTTGTATTGCCCCAAAAAGGATTAATTTTAAAACATGAACTTTAGTTTCAAAATCTCTCCGGGATTCTTTTTCCTGGTATCTGATGCACATTCATCCTAATAATGTCCCTATCAGATCATTAGTATAGGTAGAGTTTCTCGTGACTGTTCCTTGAACTAAATGCAAATCACTGGGTTGTCCATAAATGGACTTCAGAATGAACTCCTTTATTATGATCGGAAGGGATATTAATTGATTTCCTTATATTTATTTTGATTAGTCATTTGGCTCCTAGATAATGTTTAGTCTGTTATGTGAGCAACAGAATAAATAAATAAGTAAAGTTAAAAAGCACAATTAAAATATTACATTTAAAAATCAGAAACTTTAATATAAAATATTATTTTTAGTATTTCTAACGCATATTAACATTTGCTTCTTCCAAATTCTAGTAGATTATAATTTTTATGAATGTGATTCAAAGACAGAGTTAGATTTCCCTCGGTTACATGTCAGGATCCTGTGTGCCTGAAAATATTGTTTCTGGACAATAACCCTGCGCATAAATCAGACTTTTATAAGAATTAGTCCACAGAATGGGGACTAACATGTATACCTCCAATTATCAGGACCAAATCCGCATGCATTTTCTGAGCTGGTAAGTGGGAATGAAGACAGTGTGGATGGGAGTGATGAGGATTTCAAGGTTATTGAGGACTGTGCCATCAGAAAAGGTCAGGTAGGTGCTGGGAGTTGAGGCCCATCTGTGTTTGCAGGTTGAGCCTCATGTTTCGTGCTTCATCAAGGCAGACAGGGACAACGTGGAGACAACTAAAGCTCCTCTTCCACCTCTTGTGCAAACAAAATTACCAATTATACATCCAGATCAACTGGCAAGGCAGGCACATCAGGAGGCCTCAACCAATCCTACCAGAGCACAGGCCACGGATGAAGAAACATACCTCTTGGCACATGCTGCTAAATTAGCAAGTATACAGTCTCCACAAGTACCCTTACAGTTGTACCAAATTGAAGTAAATCAGACCAACTATCTGTGCCAAACAAGCAAAAGAGGAAATCAGCCGACCAACACACCGCCACTAAGCCCTCGCTCTTCTCCAAAGGGTTTGACAGAGAACAAAAGCACTATAAGAAGTGACCCATTGGTAACGATATAGATCCAGCTGTCCCCAGAGGCCAGCACATCTTCAGATGAGAAAATGGAGTTGGGGACTGCACTAGTTCTGAGAGAGTCTCCAAATTAAACTTTAGCCCAAAATACAAATCCTGTGGGCAGTTCTACATAATCAACAGAGGGACAATGCTCCGAATGGTCCAGAAAATCACGACCTTGCGGGACATCAAATCAACTGATATACAAACAGTTGCTTTTCACCATAATCCAACATCTAACTCAGAAGAATACACCATAATGACCAGGGCAGGTTTACTGCTTGCTGAGCAGGTGTGGAAGGAGAACCTGACCTTTGAAAAATGGGTAATCAAAATTTCTTGTCACAAGAACACAGCTTAATCCCAATTTCTAATACTGAGCACTTCTGATCTAAGGCCCGCTCTGACAACCTTGTCAAGGAAAAACAAAAGAAACTATGGCTCCACTGCACGATCAGCTCCAGACAACATCAGTCCTAAAAAGGGCAAGGAGTCACTCAGTAGCATCATCAAGCCCCAAGGCCAACAACAGTGGCAGCAATGGTTACTTTAAATGGATGCTAAGTCACGCTCCAACTGACTGGGCATGCCCAAAAGGCAAATTGCAGTCAGTCACTGACACGAAATAAATGATCTGATGCACTGCAAAGTGAAAACTTAGCTATTTGTTTGAGGAAGGTCAAGGGTAAGCAAAACAAAATTGAGGATGCGCACCTCTTAGCCTATATAATTTTTTCCACTTGGGTATATTCCTGGAGACCTTGGCAGTGGCCCATCTGGACATTCTGGAATTTCTAGGTAGCAGCAAGCAGACCGTAAATACTCTCATGCTTGGACGACCCTCCGGGGCCCTACCCATTTATGCAGAGTTACCAATGGACCACCCCAACCTGGAAGCTGTGAGACCATCAGAATGCTTTCACTATATCGAAAAGCTACTGCTGTTAATCAACATCTACATCCACCCTAAGCATGTTAAGAAGAAGTAAACAATTGATTACTTACTGTCATTTATCATCAACCTAATGGCCTCCAATTTATGACAGGTGACTATAATATGAACATTTTGCAGGAAGCCGTGCACATTTAGGTAGTGGAAACTCAAAACCAGACGTGGCAAATTCCTCCGTTTTATCCATTTTTTTTAAAAACCATTTTTATTTCAGAACCAAGTCATACATCATACCCTTAAAAGCTCCTTGCACCGCTAACACCAGTGCGTATTTTTGTTTGGATTATTTGTATACACGGCCTATAAGCCCACAACCTGGAGGTCGGGCGGCGCCATAGGGTGAATCCCCACTCCCAGCAACTTCTGAGCGTCAGAATTTCCCAGTGCAAGGATATTTTTAGTCTGCTTTTACATTTTTCAACCCCCACCCCCCCAAGCCCCTCCACCCCCCCAACTTCCTAACTCCCTAACTCCCTCCCCCGCCCACCTCCGAGTGCCTCCACCCACGCCTGAGCTCGCTGTTAGTGTGTATGTATGAGTGCTATCAGGAGTGATTTAAGATCTACAAAGAAAGTTCACCTGGTGTGTCAGTGGGAGCTTCAATTTCTGAGTTGGAAAGTCTGTCCTCCTCACCCAGGGTGCTGTCTCGTAATGCCTGCACTATCGCCTCCCATGCCGCTGCCGCCTCCAGTGCCCTGTCGTCAGATTTGCGGCGAGCCAGTTGATACGGGAGTGTGCTTTCGCTCGCCGCCCATTTGAGACACTCATTAAACCACCTTCTGTGCGTGGGACCCTTTTTCGATTGGCCAATACCAGCCCCATATCAATAAACTTACTTGTGATCCTATTCTTGGGTGCGTGCGGAAACCAATGCAATACACCTACAGCCTTGTTATATTGCAATTCTCTATTCGTTAGGTCGTTCAGTGTCTCGCCAATCTTCTGCCAATAGTCCTGTAAATGTGGGCAGTCCCATAGCATATGGCCCAGGTCCGCCTCTGCTGTGTTGCATCTAGGGCAAGCCGCATTCAGCACCCCAAAATACTTTCCGATTTTCCCTGGTGTGAGGTAGGCTCTATGGAGGATATAAAAATGTATCAATTGGAAGCGCGCGTTCCTCGTGCTTTTTCTTGCACGCCACAGTATTTGCGCCCAAGTTGTATCAGGGATCTCAATCTGAAGGTCTAATTCCCATTTGGCTTTCAGTGCTGTTAAAGGTTGTAAAATTTCTCGCAGCATTCTAGAATAAAGGCACGTTACTGCTTTACAAGTACCAGCCACCATCATAGTGTATTGACAGGCCATGGACGTGGCGGGCTCCAGAAGTCCTTCCCCCCAATGCGCCTCCATGGCACTGGTCACAGCAGCGTACATCAAATAGTCCCCCCTCGGGAGATCAAATCGATCTTGCAAGGTTTGGTATGGGAGTAACACCCCATCTTCGTACAGGTCCCCCAGCATTTGCGGCCCTTCATCATCCCACCCCTGTAGTCGCGACCAATCACCGCCGTGAGGGAGTGCTGTCACCATTCCCAGCGGTATCTCGGGTGCGTACATGTGCTGTACTTCCGCTCGCCGCCGTGCTCGATTCCAGCAGAGCCTGAACATCTGCTCTTCTAGAGATAGATCTCTGAGGGTGAGCCTCTGCTGTAGGGCGATGTACGCCAGAACATGGCGGGGGGTACCCCCGTCCCTCTCGTGCTCCGGACCTCGGTACACCCTCGCCACTTCCTGTGTGAAAACCTGCAATTGAGCCGCTAAATAGTAGAACTTAAAATCCGGTACCGCCATGCCCCCCTCGTCCTTTGGTCGGATCAGCGTAGCTAGCACTATTCTACATCTGCCTGTGCCCCACAGGAACAATACCAACAGTGACCTCAGCTGTTGAAGGACAGAACCGGGTATCCACACAGGCAGCGTGCGGAAGTAGTATAGGAGGCGCGGTAAAGCTATCATTTTCACTAATGAAATGCGGCCCATTACCGATAGCGGGAGGGTGGCCCAAAAGGACATGCTTCCCCTCAGTGCCCGGATACAACGGCCCACGCCCTCCAGCACATCCGCAGCCCTGTGATACACATGTACTCCCAAATATTTCAAGCAAGTAGGCTCCCAGTTGAGCAGCGGGCGAGTGGTAGGTCGCGTCTCCCCCTGTCGCAGTGGGAATAAACAGGATTTAGACCAATTGACTTTTAGACCCGACAGCCTGCCAAAGAGTTCGAGAAGTCTTTCTGCGCCCTCCAGCGCCTCGCTTGCGTCCTCTAGAAATAATAAGAGGTCGTCCGCATACAGCGAGATAACCTGCGGGCTTCCCCTGTAGTCTAAGCCCTTATAATAATGTCCCGTCCGGGCTTCCGCCGCAAATGGCTCTATCGCTAAAGCAAACAGCAGGGGGGATAGCGAGCATCCCTGCCTAGTGCCCCGGCACACCTGGTACTGGTGCGATATGAGGGAGCCCACCCGCACTCGTGCCATCGCTGATGCGTACAACACTCTCGTCCAACCTATATAATTATCTCCAAGGCCAAAGTGCCTCATGACCCTGTATAGATATTCCCACTCCAGGCTATCAAACGCCTTCTCAATATCAATTGATAATACTAAGGGCGTTCATGCCTTTGGGCTAGGGTCACCCATTAACCGTATCAGCCAGCGTACATTGATAGTAGTGTTTCGCGTGGGAATGAAACCGGATTGGTCACTATGGATCAGCTCCGTCATGTGCTGCAACAGTCTGGACGCCAATATGGTACTCAGGATTTTGTAGTCCGTAGTTAGCATGGACAACGGCCAATTGGACGCTGGTCTGTTGCTCTCCCTCCCCGGCTTCAGCAACGGGATCATCAAAGCTTTGCGCATGGATTCCGGCAGTCTGCCTCTAGACTTAGCTTCATTGTATACCACCTGGAGCCGCGAAGCAAGTTGCCCTAAGTATTTACTGTAAAATTCTATGGGCAAGCCGTCCAGGCCCAGAGTTTTGTTTCGAGCCATCTGCTTCACCGCGCTTCCTATCTCCCCCAGTGTGATGTCCCTGCCCAGGTCTTCTGCCTGCTCTTGGTCTAGCTGCAGCAATTGTAGCCCTCCAAGAAGGTGTCAATTTCACATTCTCGTCCTTCCAACGCGCTTTCATAGAGTGTTCCATAATACGATTGGAAGCTGTCCAATATTTCTGTTTGGGTGTTGCATATGAGGCCCTCTTCCCCCTCAATGGCCAAAATCGGGTGGCTGCGCCTAGTGGGGATAGCCAACCAAGCGAGCATCGTCCCAGCCTTGTCCCCCTCAGCGTGCGCCCTCGTCAAATAGGTCTTATGGTCGAAGCTCCGGAGCCGTTCCATCTCAACCGCCACTGCTTCCTTGGCCTCACAGACAGCCCCCTATAGCTCAGGATGATTAGGTCGCGCCAACTTGGCCTTCCACAATGCCCTCTCTGCCTTATCCAAATCATCTAATAGAGTCTTGCGGACTCCTGCATATTTCCTGATACAGTGGCCTCTGATAACAACCTTGAAGGCATTCCACTCCCTCGCTCTGGATGTCGTGGTGCCATTATTTTCCTCAAAATAATATGTAATTCTCTCTCCCAGCGCTTCTTGAAACAGTTGGTCGTCCAGAGTGTCCGGTCGCAGTTGCCACGTCGGGACTCGCGAGGTCTCAGTCATCCAGTTTAGCGTCAGTAGCAAGGGGTTATGATCGAACAGCGTGCGAGTTAAGTACTCAGCATTCGCCACAGCAGAGATCACGAGTGGAGAGCACAAAAAAGCGCCAGGCAGACATGGAGGTCATGCAGGCTAGAGTAATACGAGTAGTCTCTCATTGTTGGGTGTCGGGCTCTCCAAGCGTCCACCAAATCCCATCCCTTCTGCCACTCAAGCCTACGCTTCGCCAATCGATGCACTGGGGATGCCCCCAGTGGCGGGTGGGACCTGTCCAGTGCAGTGTCTACCACTGAGTTAAAGTCTCCTCCCATGATGACTGGGCCTGCTAGGTAGCTCGCCAGCGCGCCGGAGAGCTTCGTTAAGAAGGTCGCTTGGTTAACATTGGGTGCATACACGCTACATAGCACTATATCCCGGCCCTTAAGCTTCCCCTCCACGGCCACAAATCTACCCTCTGGGTCTATTACATGTCTAACCACTTGGAAGGGAATCCCTGCCCGTATCCAGATCAGCGCGCCCCTTGCAAATGCAGAGTACGTAGTGTTGAACAATTGCCCTCTCCACCTTCGCTGTAGCGCAATACCCTCCTGTTTTGTCAGATGTGTTTCCTGTAATAGTGCAATCCGAACCCCTCTACAAACTAAATAAGCATGAACCTTGTGCCTCCTTGCCATAGTATGTAGTCCCTGCACGTTCCAGGTTACACATTTCACTGCTCCAAAATTAGCCATAATTCCATATTAACCAACATGAGATAGCATAAGTCTGCATCCAGGCGTACGTGGTGGAACACCCCCCACCCCAAACCCAACCCCAAAACAACTGTCCCCTCCTCCCCATTCCCTTCGCCTCGCGCCTCCCCAACTACTCTCGGCATCCTCCCCCCAGAACAGGACCTAACTTCGCAAAAGCAGCTCCCCTCCAAACTTTAACAATAGCTAGCTAGCCCCCACTACCGCCCACCTATTACGCAGTCTCCACTACGGTGGCCTTATGGGCCAGTAGGGCTCGACTCGGCCCCGAGGTTGGTTACCACTGTCCCAACCCCCACGCCCCACAATCCCCCAAAATCACTCACGAGCTTCCCTTCTGCCTTGTTGTATGCCTCGGTATCGGAAGGCTCCGGCCCCCCCAGGATCCGCAGACAGTGAACACTGTTCATCTCCTTCATTAGGCTTCAATAATTTCTTCTGATGTCTGAGGTGTCACCACCGGGCCCTTGGCGCCACCAAGTTCCGATAGATCCGTTTCTGAGCCCGTAGCATGGCCTTCTGAATCCGAACCCCCGCGCAATTGGGTGCTCCCCGTCCCTGACAAGTCCACCACTGCTTGCAGCGCTGCCCTCCTCTCCTCTTCCATTTGCGATTCCATTGGTTTCCTAGATCTCTGTCGGTGCTTCCGAAGCCTCTGCGATTTCCGCACCGGTTGCTGATGCTTCTCATGTTCAGCTCTGAATTTTGCTCCGTCCGTCCCGGTCTTGTAAGTGTCCCACCACGCCTAGGAATCCGCTGATGTAGGAAAGAAGAGCGTCTTGCCATCCACCACTACTCTGAGCTTCGCTGGGAAAAGAAGCAAGTATTTTATACCCTCCGCTCAGAGTTCTCGCTTGAACGATAGGAAAGAGGCACGTAGTTTCTGAGTTTCAAATGTAAAGTCAGGGAACAATGTTACATTGCTATTATCTACTTGGAATGGGCCTACATCTCTTGCCCTTTGTAGCAGCCAGTCTCTGTCTTTATAGTGCAACAGTTTGATCACCACCGGACGGGGCGGTTGGCCCGGCCTAAGGGGCCTAGCCGGGACCCGGTGCGCTCATTCTAGAGTAAAGAAAGGCGAAAGACCCTCCGGCGCCACTTCTGTCCGCAACCAGTTGTTGAGGTATCCCACCATGTCATCGCCTTCTTTTTTCTCCAGCAGACCCACCAAGCGTACATTATTGCGCCTGCTGCGATTTTCAACGTCCTCCGCCCGCCGTTCCAGTGCCTGTATACGGTCGAGCGCATCCACCAATCGCCCCTCCATGGATTTGTGCTCCGGTACCATCTCTTGCAGCGTATCCTCAGCGCTTTTGACCCTGTCTTTCAATTTGTCGTGGTCCGCTCGCAGAAGAGCCAGTCCTGTCGCCACCTGAGCTAGAGCCTGCCGCAGAGCGTCTTTCGTGGCCGTTATGGCTTCTAGGATACGGTCTTGTAGCTGTCCATCCGGTGCCTCAGAGCCGGCAGCCCCCTCTACTCTCCCCTTAGGTTTCCCCATCTTGCACTGTTCGCAGGCCAACAGCCTCCCCCTTGCGGTTCCAGGGAGGGGTTTCTCTACACTCCCTCAAGCGGCGTGTCCGCAGCAGATGCCTCCTCCAAGCTAACAGGTTCGCTCGCCTGTACTTTTAAGCCGTTGCTAGTTCCCTTCTGACGATAGCTCATGGGCGCCCGCCAGTGCCCGATGTCCAGCTACTGTTCAACACTCTTTCGCAGTAGCTGCAGGTAATGGCTTTCAGTTCCGAGGGGTCACTCACATTATAGGCGCTCCCAGTTCCCCAGTTCTGGATCCAGCCAGCCCCGGTGCAACATTCCGCCCCTCAGTCCTCCACCAGTCAGGCACACCGCCAGAATCCAGTGGTTCCCCCAATACTGCGATCAAGCCGCTTCGCTCACCTCTGTTGTGAAACGCGGTTTCAGGCTACTACTTTGTCCCAGCGCGTGCCGCTGTTCAGTGTTTGAGACCAGTGCCTCCCAGGCCTCCAAGCACCACCACAGCCGGGGTTCAGGGTCAATCCACTGTGGGACTTCTTTTTGTAGTCCCGGAGCCCCCCCGCAGACAGCGATGGCCCCGGTTTCGCTCGTTCAGGGTGGGTTCTCGCCAGGGGCCGCTCCTCCAGTCGTCCTCTCTTTAGGCAGCACAAGCGCTGCCACCCCCATTGGTGGTCTGGCCCCAAATCAGCCTGTATGCAGTCCTCTTCCCGGGGCTCTTCACGTCCCCTGGCCAGTCAGAGCGCTCACCTCCACTGCCCTGGTGGCTCCGTTACTCTCAGCGCCGTCTGGGCACTGTGCTCCCTCAGTCCCGGCACGCCAGCAGAAGGTGTTCTTCACCCGCCAGTTGTCGGACTCTTCTCGTCCGCTCGGAGCGTTGTCAGGCACGCCTCGCTTCGGTTTCTGGTGTCGGGCGGACCACGCCCCGTTTGTGCGTGTGTGTCACCTTCCCCGCCAGTGGGCCCCCGAGCAGGGTTCTCGCTGTTCACAGCCCGCTAGGCTCTCTTGCCTCGCCCAAGTTGCTGCGGTCTCCTCGGTCACCAATTCACGGGGCGGCCGCCATCTTATAAGCCTTTGTGATAGCGAAGGTCGGCTATCGGCTGAAATTTCACCCGCTTGCAGGGGCTGTAGTCCCGGCCTTCGTCAGCGAGGATAATCAGCAGAGGGGCTCGGGCGGCTCCGCTTCCTCTCCGGTGCCTTCGTGGGGGTCGCTGCACCTCCTCGGTCTTATATGTGCCAGCTCCGAGCCCTGTCCGCCATTTTGGGCCAGCGCGCCTCAGCAATCTTTTGTTCCTGGTAGTAAGGCTTTGAGCCTCCGGATCGGCATTCTGTCCGGCTCCTGGGGCCCCCTCGTCCCTCCGACACTTCGTGCTACCAGGATGCTTCCAAGCACGACGGATTTCGTGTCTTTCTCAGGATGTCATTGGGGATCGGGCGCGGAGCTCCGGGCTCACGCTGCCATTCCCCTTGGCATCCAAGCCACGCGCCCCGTTCCTCCGTTTTACCCATAGACGCAAATGAGGGACAACAGGGGTGTGGCCTTCGGTGACGATCTAGAGCATCTGGGGTTGAGAGTTTTTAACGGTTGTACTAAACCAGATGTTCCTGCTCAGTGTACATTCTACTCCTCAAAGGCGGAAATAGCAAACTGAATCTTAGACTACACACTAGTGCCCCTTCCTTTATTTCATATGCTTTGCCTCTGCAAGATAGGAACTCGGCTGGAAAGTGATCACCAACACCAAAAGATCCTGCTAAACCTACACTGTAGGTTCCATGTCTAGCTCAGTAGGACATGGGCAGAGTATCCACTATCAACTGCAAAAGGCTAATTTGTACAAGATCTATTGCTTGGGTGGAACCAAAACAAAGAACCAATGAGAAACTATACTCAACTCATCTTCCAACTTTTTGGAGCAATGGACCTTCGGTCCTCCTTCTGGGCGATCAATGCACCCCTCGAGAAAACCAAACCTTCCACCAGGGGATCACCCTAAGAGGCCTTCAGCCCTACTCATTACAGCAAAAAAGAAACTAAACCAAACTACTGACTAATTGCTCTATTAGATGGAAAGGCAAACTACTTCACCAGAATCTTGTTGGCTGAACTAACCGAATGGGCCGCTCAAGACTCACTGATCCTGCTGAATCAAACAGGGTTTATTAAAAATACAACCACAATCACCAACATCTTAATGCTCACCCTACTTATTGATAAGGCCAAATGTCACGCACAGAATCTTCATCTATTTTTTGAGGATTTTTGCTTGGTCTTTGACACGGTACAGCGTAACGCACTTTGGTATTAGTTGAGGAATTCCTCCGATATTCCCCGGAACCAACTAGCTGCTATACAGGAACACAGGGACAGGGTTAAGACTGGGCACTGGGTCAGCTGTTTCATGAAAAATATATATGAGCAACAGTTTGAAATAAGGATGTGTCCTTGCTCTGTTCAATCTGTACAAAGCAAAACTGACAATAATCCTTAATAAAGTGAATTTGCATGGACCAACACTGTCCGGGTTTAATACCTCTCATATGCTGTACACAGACTATGTAGTATTGATCAGCTATATGAAGGTTGGCCTGCAAAAGCTAATAAAAGCCACAGCAACATATGTGGCTAAGCATGTACTCTAAGTTAACATCGACTTGGTGGTTTGTAGACCACTCGTGTGCTGCAGCGCTGCTGACAAGCGCTTTTCATTTCGTTTTATTCCTTTCAGCTGATGCTGAGCAGTAGCCCTTTTGGCATTTTAATACTTGGAGCTCTGAAGCTGATTACTAGCTTCAGCGCTCGTGTTTTAATCTCTGTTGTTCGCGCTAAGGCTGATAGCGCTTGCGTTCCAGTTGTGACGCTTATTTGCCTACCGCTACTCACCCGCTCCTGACCCCGGTCCGCCCCGCCTGTGTGCCGTTTGCTGCGGAGGGTCCCTGCAAGAGCGCCACTTCCGCTTTCCGGCACTTCCGCCCTGCCTCCAGACCGCGCAGGTGAGCGGTCTAGTGTCTGCTGAAGCGAGGGTTCTTAACGTGCTTTGCCGGCCCCGCTGATTGACTTGGTGGTTTGTAGACCACTCGTGTGCTGCAGCGCTGCTGACAAGCGCTTTTCATTTCGTTTTATTCCTTTCAGCTGATGCTGAGCAGTAGCCCTTTTGGCATTTTAATACTTGGAGCTCTGAAGCTGATTACTAGCTTCAGCGCTCGTGTTTTAATCTCTGTTGTTCGCGCTAAGGCTGATAGCGCTTGCGTTCCAGTTGTGACGCTTATTTGCCTACCGCTACTCACCCGCTCCTGACCCCGGTCCGCCCCGGCTGTGTGCCGTTTGCTGCGGAGGGTCCCTGCAAGAGCGCCACTTCCGCTTTCCGGCACTTCCGCCCTGCCTCCAGACCGCGCAGGTGAGCGGTCTAGTGTCTCACGTTGGACGGCTTAAATGGCCATCTGGAGGAAGCGCAGCGGACGAGCGCAGCGGGAGCGCCGACTTCGCGCCGAAGTCGCGCATAAGTCGAGCCCGTCTGCGCCCGTCCGCGGCCGACCGTGGCCAGGGGCCATGCATGCTGCTAAACGTCTGGTGTATACCTCTCAGGCCCTTCGTGCCCTTTCCTATCATGTCCTCCTTGCTCCCCGTGCTATAGCTACCATCCGAGGAAATAACATTCTATCCTCTCCCCCGCTTATAATTCCCTCCTCACCTTCCCTCCCCACTTCCTCACCTCCCTCTGCTGCACCTCGGCTGACTCCGCCTAGTCCTAGTGGTAGTGACCCTCTCACACTACTTTATCTCAATACTCGTTCACTCCCTAAACATCAGTTAGACATATTCCAACTCCTAGATGGAGGTCTTATCGACATCTTACTCCTCACGGAAACTTGGTTAAATGCTGACTCTTACCCTGACATCTTGGCCGCCATCCCTGCAGGCTACTATATTCTCCATTCTGATAGAAACCCTGGCAGACCTGGCGGCGGAGTCGCTGCTATCATTCGCTCTCACTTACAGTTCACTACCCTTTCCACTCCACCCATAGCTAATACGGACATCCTTACACTGAAATTTACCTCTCCCAATTCCTCATTTATCTGTATATTAGTTTACCGCCCCCCTGGCAACTCGCCTCTCTTCCCATCCTTATTTAGTAGTATGATCTCGCAAATTGCCATCAATTCCGCCAGGGTTTTGGTGGCGGGCGACTTCAACTACTGGCCCTCAGACCCCCAGGAATCCTCCCTCTCCCGTGAGTTCACCGACTCACTGCTTGGTTTAAATTTCTCCAAACACATCTTCGTGGCCACACACAATAAAGGCCACACACTAGATCAGATCTGGTCCACTAACCTCGACATTCCCTTTCCCTTGGTCTACCCTTGCCCCTGGTCTGATCACTTCTTTATTTCCTTTCCCTTGCATTTACTCTTGCCTACCCGTCCTTCGATCCCCCATAACCTTCAGGTTCGAAATTGGAAACATGCTGACATTCCCCATTTCCACTCTATTCTTGCCTCATCATCTCTCCCTGACTATTCTGATTTGGACTCCCAAGCTACCTCTCTTGATCAATGGCTGTCCTCAGCCTGCGATGTCGTTGCCCCCATCAAAACTGTTAAGTCCAAACGCCCCCACGACGCTCAGCGCTGGTTTACCTCCACTCTTAAGGCGGACAAACTCCGCCTTAGACAGGCTGAGCGCCGTTGGCGGCGGAACTATGACCCTCTACTCCAAGTCACGTATTCTGATTTATTAAAGGTTTATAAACGGTCGATCATCTCGGCCAAATTATCTTATTTTTCTCAGAAGGTCTTGACCTCGGCATCCAAGACCAAAGAAATTTTTTCTATTGTAGCCGAGCTCTCCCTTCCTGATCGGGTCACCCCTCAGCCCCTTCCCACACAAGCCTTGTGTAACTCTCTTAACTCTTTTTTTTCCGACAAAATTTCCGCGATTAAAAATAACATTCCCCTCACTACTCTGCCCCATGACTCTGTTCTCCCCCCCGCGAATCCCCACTCGTTTTCTAAATTTCCCCCCATCTCCCTGGATACTTTTCTCTCATTGCTTCAGACGGTGAGCTCTGGCTCGCCTAACGATTGCTGCCCCACGTCCATCTTAAGAGCTGCTTTCGCGGCTTGCCCCGGTCCCCCCCTTGATCTCTTAAATCAATCTCTTCTGTCAGGCTCTGTCCCTAATGCTTTTAAAAGCGCTGTGGTGGTTCCCATTTTAAAAAAACCGGGCCTTGACCCCTCCACGTTAGCCAACTACCGCCCCATCTCCCTCCTCCCTTACTTAGGAAAGGTCTTAGAGACCTATGTCACCCGCTGCCTCAGTGCCTTTATCGAGGAAACTCATTTCCTCGATGACCAACAGGCTGGGTTTAGACCCGCCCACTCCACTGAGGCAGTTGTGGTGGCAGTCATGGACACACTGAAACAGGGAGCTGACAGGAATCTGTCCCAGGCCCTTGTACTCTTAGACCTCTCAGCCGCTTTCGACACGGTCGACCATGGTATCTTGGTCGACCGTGTCAGAAACGCTGGCATTTCTGGCTTGGCCCTGTCATGGGTGGTATCTTTTCTTCATTCTCGTTTTCAATCTGTCCGGCTTTCTTCCTTTTCTGCCCCTCTATCCTCTCTTTCCTGTGGTGTCCCCCAGGGTTCTGCTTTATCCCCGCTTCTGTTCAATCTTTATATGCAGCCCCTTCTTGTCTCCCTTCGTCAGTTTTCACTTATTGCTTTTAACTATGCAGATGATCTGCAGCTTATTTTTCCTCTCAATTCTTCTCCCTCCTCCTGTTCTAATTTTCAAAATGCCATGCTCTTCATCTATGAGTGGATGAACCTTAGTCAACTTAAGCTCAACCCCAGTAAAACGGAGCTGGTGGTGACCGGGGGTCCTCTTACTCCCTGGTCTCCCAACTTCTGGCCTGTAGCTTTGGGTTCCCCTCCTTGTCCAGTGAACATAGTGAAGAGCTTGGGGGTCACTATTTCTAGTGACCTCTCAATGCGGCCTCACATTAACACCGTCACTTCGGCTTGTTTTTTCCACCTCCGCCGAATCGGGAAGATTCGCAGGTTTCTATCTCAAGAGGCCCTTATTCTTGTCATCCTGGCCCTCATCACCTCACGTCTAGATTATGCCAACTGTCTATACGTGGGGGTCCCTGCCTGCCATCTTTCCCGACTTCAACTGGTCCAGAATCAGGCAGCCAGACTAATTTTTCGGCAGCCTAAACATCAGCATGTCACCCCTTTGCTGAAAACTTTACACTGGCTCCCAGTTGCACAGCGGTGTGTTTTTAAAATGGCCTGCATCATTTTCAAATCCCTGTTTTCATGAGCTCCTGCCTTTATTTCTTCTTGTTTACTTGCCTATGTTCCTTCCCGTCACCTCAGATCCTCGGCTCACAACCTCCTGATCACCCCTAGGTTTAACCGCAAGAAACATGGAGGAGCTTGCTTCTCCTTCCTTGCTCCGGCTAACTGGAATTCCCTCCCTCTTGCCATTCGTCTGTCTACCGACTATCGTTGCTTTCGTAACTCTCTAAAAACTTACCTGTTCCGTTTGGCGCATGGCTAGCTGCCCGGCCCCTGAATGTTCTCCTCCCACCCGGTCTTGAGCGCCAAGAAACCAATTGGTGTATGTGCGCGGTACCAAATCCTTTTTAATAATAATTAATAATAAAACAAAATAAAATAATTACTAGTCAGTACAAAAAGAGTTCCACCACTAACTTTCCAACTAGATGGCTCAACTTTGCAATCAGTGACAGAGTACAAGTACCTGGGGGTAATCTGTGACTGAAGATGCTCATTTATCAAGCACTGTCACTCGATCCAAAGAAAAAGTAATACCTTAATGTCAGCTTTCTGCTCTCTAAGGAACACTTTAACGGGTTTGGCTCTTCAATCATTACTGCAAGTCATGGCTGGCAAACATGTACCTTCAATTGCGTATGGAGCAGAAGCTCTGAGGGAGAGAGCTTCCAAAGTAATTGAAAATGCAACTGTCAACACTCATCAGCGGGTGTTCAGCCCCCCACGGCATTTTTCACCAGCCCAAATAAGATTAAAATTTGGCTTATGGAGGTACAACTTAATCAGCCTGGGTGCTAACTTAAAAACATGCTATAAACTAAACAATGAGTCAGGAGGCACACTAAGCAAGTGTAGCATGTGTCGCGCTATTTCTGATCCAGATATCACCCAGGTGCATAATTACATGAACCTAGCTTTAACAACACTGCAGGCTGAGTCACTCTAGGTCTTAACTCTCACTCAGGCTGCCTACAAAGGAGACATCAATTCAGCAGCCAAGAAGCTCTCTTCTCTTCCTGATAAAGTCATGCGACAAAAAAATCACATGTATGGATGACAATAGGCTCATATGGCCTTCTCAAGTCACAGCCACTCTTAGGAGAACTGTTTGAGCTGAGAGTAAAACTCAAGTGCTGAGTTACCATTCAGGCCGTTTTAACACCATATGCATCTCCCCATGTGCTGAGACAAACCGCGGTGACCGCATGCCAGCTGTGCCAATATACAAAGAAAAACATCTGCCAAATTGCCTACACATACCACACACTGAAGGCTGAGTAAAAGGGACTTTTGCAACACCACTTCCTTAAAAATGGAATAGGTACCTCCCACCATGCAGTAATAGTCTGTCTACAAGGAGAGGATCTAGTGCTCTGTGGAAAATTCTTTACATTTATCTTACTGGTAGAAAGAAAACTGGCTAAACATGATCTGTAGTTAAAGGACACTATTTTCCTCTTTCATTGCCAACTCACTTATTGCACGTTTGTCTATGTTTACTGATTTATTCCACAATCTGTATATGAACCAAGTTCCTCACTTAATGGGTCTCTAAAATCACTGGTACAAACCTTACTGTTAGACACTTGTACTCTGCCTATTTCTACTTTTCCACTAATGCCCTAAGTCTTTCATCTAGCAAACCTTTAAGACCGCTGACGCAACTGGGTACAATTTGTGTCGTTAGATGCTTTCACTCCATTTACTTTTACTTTTGTACTGAATCTCGCTATTGCACTAAGCACATTAAACTAGCAAGCCTTTAAGACTGCTGACGCATCTGAGATTGATAATGCCCCTTGAGTGCACTTTGTCTTCTTCAAACCAGTACGGTATCCAGCCAAATGTATCAAGTACTTTTACTTAGCGAGCCTCTCCGACAAAGATCTTGTTACTTTACATTCCATACATTTGGGCCAGGTGAGGGTGTTTTAGAACAGTAGAAGGTACTTATTGCCTTTGATTTAATGCTTGACAAACAGGCATTGTTGATACTGCATACTCCACCCAAAACAAATCATTTACACAGAAACAGTAAGTAGAGACACTAAGATCTGTCACACACAAATTGTTGTGATTAGTAAGTTTCAATAAGAAAAGGAGTAGTGATGTCTCTAGAGTGGAGCCAGCTGGGGCCCATTCCTATTCTATTTGTCCTGCCCCTGTTGAGCCACTCTACCACAGCTGCAGAATGCCTCAGAAGGTGACACAGAAAGGACAAAGTCACTGCACCTTGCCATACACATTCATTTGTCCAACCAACTTTCATTGCAAAGCAATGTTATTTCCTTACACTTACCGATCTGATTGTGTATGTGCATGTGTATCTATATCTAACAATACATATATAGATATATATGCACACATACATTCAAATTCAGAAAACGTATTTTATACATATAACCTTTGATAGACGCTTCACCAGTTAAATTTATGGCCCAATGCATGTCCCAACTAATATTCACTTCTAGAGACAGCACGGAAAAGAAAGAATGAATACTTATGAATTGACTGGACTTGTAACAGTTACATCATTATGATTATGAGATAGTCTATAATATTTTTGTTTGCGAGAAGAATGATTGGGAATAATGCATGATAACTAATGCTTATTATGCTTAGTAAGTTGACTACAGGGATTTACAACTATTGACATGGTTTACAGATGGGAGGAAAGCAGTGATACTCAATTTCCAAATCCCAAGTTCACACTTGTTGAAGATCTTATATGTAATTATAGGGACAATGCTTATCATTCTTTTCATTTATCCAAATGCAAATAGTCCATATTAGACAGCTTAAGCATTCTTTAACTTCTTTATTACACTTACTTGGAAATGTTGGGAATATGTAAGTCTGGAGCTAACTGATAGCAAATAGGATTCAACCGCTATTTGAATGATCTGTTTATCATGCATGGCATGATTTTCTTCTATTTTATTTGCTTTTTCTTTACAAACAGAAATGAAATTGTATGCAGGTACAATTAATAGCAAAACTATTAAAGAACTGTGGGGAGCTTAAATTATTGACTATCTTGGTTATCTGATTCTAAAACTCGAATAGAGGAAATTATGGAGACCATTGAAAAAGCTATTTTTTTTAAAGTTTCAATGCATATGTATTTGCTGTATGTATTGAGTTTTGGGTTTACCTGATCTTGATTGTAAATTGCAGCATAAAAAGGCGGAATAATTCAAAAATGAATATGTTTCTCAAACAACACAATATATAAACTTAAGAATATATACATTAAAATGTCTATGATAATTCCTAAAAGCAAGTGTAATTGTTGGAGATAAAATGAGTCAAATAAGCATTACAATCACATGTGTATTATTTGTGTTAAGCTGTAGTAACTGTGGAATGATATTTTGGATAGAGTGTATCTAGTCATGGTTGTGCAAATTACAAGAGGCTGTCATTTTATGCTCCTTAATGATTTGACTGAAACTAGAGGTGCAAGGAGATAGATTACAAATTGTCTAATACTGTCTGAAAACTCATATTGAGATATTGAAAATCAAGGAAGCTTTTTCATTTGGAAAAATATATTTAAGAATATTATCCTCCTTGGAAAAAGTAACATTTAAGATGAATGGGATGAAGGATGAATTCGAAGAGATATAGGGTTCTTATTTGGGCTCATGCGATTGGCATATTCATTTACCACATATTAAAGTTTGGGTATGCAGGTTACAGTAGATAGTACTTATGCCTCTTTCACGTTCCCTTCCCTTCATGTGTGTAACATTTGTGCTGTTTCTATCCTGACTGTTTTGTTAAGTCTTGTAGAATGACCTTTACTTTCAAGTTCAAATACATTTAGCTTTAAACTCTATGCTATCTAATTTAGGGAGATAGTAGTTGCTAGTAATGTAATATATCATTTTTTATCCTCTTCATTGATTGTGCTTCGCTCTTATTGTATGCATATTATGCAAGTAAAAAAGTAATTAAAAAAGAACATAGTGTATCGCACTTCTGCTTTAAACTACAGAGACTCATAGTATGTTGCTAATTCTTATGAGATACAAGGAGTTATAAAGTTTGGATGATTATAAAGAAGCTGTAAGATGTTTTGTTCAATATTCCATGGAGAGACTCTTCTAACCAGGGAACAATTTCATGTGCAGATTTGTGCTGTAGTAGTTGTTCATGCAATCATGCATGCATTTATTCATTTCTTCTGTCCAAATTGATTAGGTCGGCAATAATTCTATAGAAATCCTTTTAAAATAAAAAATATTGATCATACTAAATCTCATGACAGACAGCAACAGTAAAAAAAAGATCACCCACTCAAAACATGTATTTTCCTTCACACTTACATAACAAAGACTGAAGCTTTCTGTAATGATTTACCCCAATACATCAAGACCCTGTTTAGAAGCAAGTTAGTTAATTTGCAGAAGCTCCCAGGGATAGTATTTATTTCAAAAATAGTTTTAGGGCACTGGTTAGATATATTTTGTGGTGCTAAAAAAATATCATAAAACTATCTTTAGAAGCACAGATCATGTCAATCAATTTAGTTATACCTCTCAAGCAAAAGGAGATCTGTGAAACTGCTCTCAAGGAACATCACCATTGGGGCTCTAGTTATATCAGTATAGGGTCCATCTCAGCCACCTACTTCTAAGTTAGGTCGATCAAATACATTCTCAAAACTACATTAATAAACTTGTGTATGCTAAAAACCTTCAAGGGCAGCATCAATCTGGATTTCAACTGGAATATGGCAAGAAACAAGCCCATTGGCTCATTTTAATTTCACCACACCCGACGCAGCATGCCATCTGCACCACAGCATGGCCGATGGACAACAATGCCTTATCCTGATACTCAATCTGTCAGTGATGCCAAATTATGGGCTCACAGAAGTATGAGATCACAGAAATCCTGTCCGAATTTATTTGAAGTGAGTTTCTATTGAGGCTCACTCCTTCTTGAAAGGAACTGTTCTAACCAACAAAAACATCTGCCATAGTACTCTGAGTAGTTTAACAGAAAACCCATAACCTACTTCAAGTGTTATCCCCCTCTGTGCCTCAACAATCGTCTAGACCTCCTCTGAATATCTAAGATCAGAAGTAAGAAATCTAAAAAAATCTTTATCTTCACCTGCTCACAATATTCAGAAACTCACCCCACCCTTATCTGCCATAGGTCTGTAGTATTACTCACTTTAGGAAAGAGATGAAGACATTCTTCACCAGTAAAGAATCTCAATGAATATTATCTTAGAGCCATAAACTGTTTAATTGCGGGTGTCGATAATGGTCGACACCTGCACTACCTCCTTAGTGCGTCTGTTGACCATTGGCTGACACTGGGGAGGTATATAAAAGATCCTCTGGTTTTATTTTTTGCTCGGGCTGCTTGGTAAGAGCTCCCCGAGCAACCTCAGTTTTCTTTAATGACGATCAGCGCGTAGGGTGTAGTGAAATTAAAATGAGCCAATGGGCTTGTTTCATTTTCACTGAATCAGTGCTCAGGGGCATATATCAGCCCTAGACTACTGATTCTCTTGTGGGAGGTAGTGTTGTAAAGGGAAGAATCTCCCCTTTACAATGGTACCTCTGCCCACTGTATCCATTCTTGGGGTTTTTCACAGGAGGGCAATCCCTACGGGGAAATATAACATTTCAGCCCTTTCACCCCATCTGAGGGCAGTTACCCTCAATCTGTTCCCGCCACCCGGGAACAAAAAGCCCACTAGATAGCAGAGTCAATTGAAATAATAAACATAGGGGTGAGGACTGTCCGCTATAGGCATGGCCATGCCACCACCCCCCAAAAAACATAGCGAAAGTGTTTCTGCCCCTGAGGGCAGATGTTGGTATTTGCCCCCAATCTGCTACTCCGGGGGGTAGAAAGCCCACTGTAAACTAGAAAAAAAATAAAAATAGGATTGGGGCTACCCATCATGTGCTTGGCCCACCCCAAAAGGACACAGATAGTCCTTTTGCCACACTTGGGATGTATCATAGCATTACTAGACACTATATCTACGCAGTATTTTTGTGAGGGAGGGGGATGTGGCCCGGTCTGGGCATGGGCTGATGCTCTCCCCTATCCACGGCCTAATAGCCTTTCCACCACCCTGGGCGTTGGATAAAGGTATTCACCCCCCAATATGCTCCCCGTAGGGACAGAATGCCCACAAAATATCAGGCATTTAAAAAAGGATCCAAACAAACAGAAGGAGAGTGTGGCCTACCCTGGCATCAAGCCATACTTATCCTCCTCTGAAGGGGCAAGGAGTAGGTAGGAGTTTTGTCCTAACTGGGGAGATTGCTCCAGATATGCCCCCGGGGAGGGGGGGGGGGTTGAAAATTCACCTGATATAATGACACCAGGGATTTTGTATTTAGGGCAAAAGAAAGTGGTGCAGTGTTGCACTCATGCATTGGCCAGACCCCTACCCCCAAAAAAGGAGCAAACCATTATTCCACTATGTTTGCCCTCTGGGGCACAACATAGGTTTGCCCTTATTTGTCCCCGAGGGCCAAAAAGCCCACTGTATGGCAGGAGTATATCTAATGAAATGGTGGTGTGGCTCTGACCCATCCTAACATCTACCCCACCCTCACTAAAAACATACACTTTCTTTAAATGAGGTTTTCTTGCGAGCAATGCTCTACAAACCTCAAACTATACCTGAAATCACACACTTCTGGAATACGGAGGAATCCACAAAAATCCTACCTCCCAGAATTACCCCATTTGTGCTGTAAAAACGCTGCACCACTTGTGTGGCCAGGACTAGTGCCCATGACAGGAAGTGATCAAATCAAGGTCAATGGGAGTTCCCCTCACAAGGGCTCTTTTGAGATCCCCGTGAACCCAATCATCCACCAGATATACAAATATTTTTGTACCTTAATTTCTTAAAAACTACTGAATAGATTCATACAACAACAACAACAAGATCGCGGACATACACAACAGCTTCAACAAACAACCAACGCACACCATGACCGAACAGCCACCACCCTCCACGCCTGGACCCCGATCAGCACCGAAGACACCATCCGCACGATGAACTCCATCCACTCCGGATCACCGACCGACCCCTGCCCTCACCATGTCTTCAACAAGGCCGACGCTGTCATCGCACCCCACCTGCGAGACATCATCAACACATCATTCGACACCGCCACCTTCCCTGAGAGCTGGAAACACGCCGAACTCAGCGCCCTACTCAAGAAACCAACAGCGGACCCCACCGAACTCAAGAACTACCGCCCCATCTCGCTCCTCCTTTCCTGCCAAAGTCATCGAGAAGACCGTCAACAAGCAGATGGCCGCCTTCCTCGAGACGAACGGATCCCTCGACCCCTCACAGTCTGGCTTCCGAGCCAATCACAGCACCGAGACCGTCCTCATCGCCGCCACCGATGACATCAGAGCCCTGATGGACAATGGAGAAACAGCGGCCCTCATCCTCCTAGACCTCTCCGCGGCATTCGACACGGTCTGCCACCGCACCCTAGTACAGCGCCTCAGCAACATCGGAATCCAGGACAAGGCGCTGGAATGGATCATCTCCTTCCTCGACGGAAGAACACAGAGAGTCCGCCTACCACCGTACAAGTCAGAGGCCTCCAAAGTCATCTGCGGCGTCCCTCAAGGATCATCTCTGAGCCCCACCCTCTTCAACGTCTACATGAGCCCCCTCGCGGCCATCGTACGCAAACACAACCTCAGCATAATCTCCTACGCCGACGACACCCAGCTGATCCTCTCCCTGACCAACGACCCGCCTCCGCCAGAGCCAACCTGCACGAAGGAATGAAAGAGGTAGCCGAGTGGATGACGACCAGCCGCCTGAAACTGAACTCTGACAAGACGGAGGTCCTCATCCTGGGCTCTTCCCCCTCCGCCTGGGACGACTCCTGGTGGCCTCCCGCCCTGGGCACCGCACCCAAACCGACAGACCATGCACGCAACCTGGGCTTCATCCTGGACTCCTCCCTCTCCATGACCAGGCAAGTCAACAACGTCTCCTCGGCGTGCTTCAACATCCTACGCATGCTACGGAAGATCTTCTGGTGGATCCCCACCGAGACCAGGAAGACCGTCACCCAGGCCCTCGTCACCAGCCGACTGGACTACGGCAACGCCCTCTACGCCGGTACCACCGCCAAGCTCCAGAAGAGACTCCAGCGGATCCAGAACGCCTCAGCCAGACTCATCCTCGACATCCCACGAACCAGCCACATCACCGGACATCTGAGAGACCTTCACTGGCTCCCCGCCAACAAAAGAATCACCTTCCGCCTCCTCACCCACGCACACGAAGCCCTACACGACCAAGGCCCGAGCTACCTCAACAGCCGGATCAACTTCTACGCTCCCAAACGCCACCTCCGATCAGCCAACCACGCCCTCGCCGCCGTCCCCCGCATCCGAAGAGCGACTACAGGAGGAAGGTCCTTCTCCTACCTGGCCGCCAAGACCTGGAACTCCCTCCCGACCGACCTGCGCCTGACCCAAGACCACCTCTCCTTCAGGAAGAAGCTGAAGACCTGGCTGTTCGAGCAGTAGCGGCACCCCTCCCCACCCCCCCCCCAGCGCCTTGAGACCCTACGGGTATGTAGCGCGCTCTATAAGTGTCACTGATTGATTGATTGATTGATACAACATTTTTAAAAAGCACGGCTTCTGGACCATGATCTAGCTTCCTGACGAATTTGGTGTAAATCCACTCAGCAGTTTTTGTGGAAACACTGCCTAAAAGTCTATGAAAAAGTCATGGGGATTTTTAAATTTTTGCCCCCCCCCTTTTTTCTCAGCTCCTACTTGACAGATCACCCAGAACCCTTCCATGTAGAAATTAGTCAAAAAAGAGAATCTTAATGGGGTGTGGTCAAGGCGTACATGGAGTCTGCGTTTTGATAGCACAGCTCCAGTGCCCGTGGCCTGGATTTGCTAATATTTGGGACCACCCCACCTGACTTGGAATAGATGGGTTGCAAGGCTGTAAGATGAATGGGAGCACAGATAGCATTTTGAGCGATGACTGCCTGAAGACAACATGTACCGCTTAGAGCAACCGCACCCAATATGGTGGTGAGGTCGTGAAATAGATTGCGGCTGAGCGAACGGGCCTGCATGAGCAAGAATTGACTTTGTCCCAGTGCGGGGCTTGGGCGGGCACACTACCAATGAAGGTGGTTTTGCAGGGCATAAGGGAACTGCGGTAGCAGCGGAAGCACCGCAAGGAGGCTGGGGGCCCCTTGACTTACTGTGAACCATATTGTGACCGAGGCCATGGGTGAGCCACAGAGGCATAGTAGCAGTCTGCTAACTTGATTGCAGAGTGCAGTAATCAGCTGACACCTCACAACCTCCTACAGCATATTAAGCCCGGCTGGGAGGAAGGAAGGTACAGAATGTGGATGTGGGTGCAGCCTCCAAGGGTTTGCAGGGGAGTTCAGGTGGACCCCCCCTAGGATATCCTCAGCTGCTGGGGGCTCTCTTTGGTGGAGAGCCTTTATGGAAAATGTATCAATAACTGGTGCACATGAACTGGAGGAGTGTATGCATGGCCCTCCATTGACCCATGAGGAACCATGGAGATTTGACTAGTGGTGGTGGCTGGGAAACCACTTGAAACCTGTGGGGAAGAGACTGGAGACAAGGTCCTGGTGGGGGTGCTTGTGCTATGCTATGACTGGGGAAGGGAGGCGGGGCCTGAACTGTGTGACTGTCCTCCCTTCGTCCTTCTCCCCACCTGCTGAGAGACTCGAGGAATACTTTCCCCTGACTGCAAGCTTCTATGTAGTTGTGGTGCCTGTCAGTGGTGGCCCCCTGCCTTACTCTTTTGGCGAGTCGACTTCTGGAAGGGCCTTGTCGGGCCAGGGTTCCCCTTCCCTGCATTGCCCACCGGGAGGAGCAGGATTAATGGAAGACCCGAGGGAGTGTTGCCTTCTGGTGGTGACTGGACAGGAGTAGTCATTCAGTGTGGTGGTTATTGACTAATACCTTGCTGTATAGCCTCTAGTATATGCCCCATCATTTGGGGGTTCTTCTACCCAGGGCTCTGAATACAAGCATTGAGCCAGGAGTGACGTTGGGGGACTAGGCATCTAATAAATACCACCCTAAAACTTTTGCAAAGCGGAGCCTGTCTGTGGTGACCCTGGACTGGGATGCTGTGCAGGGAGGCTGGGGTGGCGTTGGACCCCGCAGCAGGACATTGCCTGAAAGGAAGAATATGGTGAGGCCAAAAGTGGTTAAGGCCCCTCAGCTGGACCCGCCGAGCCCTGTGGGGGATGAATGGGTACGCAGGGCAGGCTCCCCAATCAGAACTTGGAGACCCACACAACCACTTTTCTGGTGGCCGTAAAGGACACAAAGAGGCCGTTGAACTCAAAACTGATGCAATCGCCCAAGAGGTTAATCTTCTCAAGCTGATCATAGGAAGCTGGCAGATGATGTGGCGGGGACAGAATCCATGCTAACTCTTATGCGCCTGACATTGACCAAGAACTCTACATGGTTACAGCGAATGGAGCAGGAGGTGGCCTGTTTACAGGAGAGACTGCCAAGAACCCCTCCCGTAGTAAAAATATCCGAGGCATTGGTGTCCGGGAACAGGCAGAGAGTCTGAGTATGGCGCATTTTTCTCGAAGACTGGTTGTCATTGCTAGTGCTGACTAGGGGAACCTCTAAATAATTCAGTGTGGAATGTATCCATAGGGTCCCTGACCCACCAAGAGAGAATGTAGCTACACTGTTTAAGTTTCAAAACTGGGCTGCATTCCTGCAAGCAGCATGCCAGCATGGCCCATTGAATGTGGAGGGGCAACCTGTCAACATTTATCCAAAATATATGGTGCTGATCCAACTGCAAAGAGAAACCTTTTCATGGGTCAAGCACAGGCCTTGGAGAAACTCACAGAATTTTGCTCACTTTCTATTTCCTTTCAGCTTCCTTTCCTTCTTTTCTATTTTTCCAGTCACAGTGCCATGTCTGAGGTGCACCAAGGAGCAAGGGATAGCACCAGTGCATCTACTAGTACAAGCTGCACACCTTGATGTCACCTGACCGTCAAGGGATGCAGCCCACCCCATTTTTTCTGAGGTGGAGGTGGCCAACCTTGTTTTTTTGTGCAGCGCCACCCTCTCTCCAATCTGGCAGAAGGCATGGGAGAGGGTACTCCCTGTTGGAACATCGGCTGCTTTGGGGAAGAGTGTTCCAGTGTATGTGCTTGAACACTGTGGTGCAGCGCATGGTGCCGCAGCTGACACACCGCTGGGTGGACATCATTGACCACAAACAGGACTTGCTTGAAGTAGAGGTTGTTGGGCTTGTGAGTAATTATGTGTTTGTTTTCTAAAATTCAATTTGTTTTACAGATTGCATGCTGCTCACAGTCAGAAGTAACTTAAGTTTACTTAATGTTACGAATTTGATGTAATCCAGCTTTCAGAAAAAGGAATGAAAGTGGTTGTCATTTTTTTGTACTATGGTTCATATCTCTTTGTACAGCACAAAGGGACAGATGTAGGACGACAAATACCGGTCGGTAACGGCCGATTTCGGCCGTTACCGACCGGTATTTGGAGTTTCAGATGTTGGGGGCCAAAATATAACTGAATCTGTAAATTTATCGAATCAGTAAATTTACCGATTCTGTAAATTACCGAATCGGTAAATTTACAGATTCGGTAATATGGGATGTAGGTGGCACTGAAAACAGTGTGGCACACATACATGCCCTAAGGGCATGTGTGTGTCACATGGCACACAAGCCTGAATCCGGGGTGCAACAGGGTGTCAAAGTGATACCCTGTTTCCCTTGTGAAATCGGTAATTTTACCGAATTGGTATTTACCGATTCGGTAATTGCCATTGGAGGCCTATAGGAATCAATGGCAATTACTGAATCGGTAAATACTGATTCGGTAATTACTGAATGTTACCGATTCGGTAAGTATTTCGGTAAAAATACCTAAATAGCATTTACCGATTTGTAAATACCGAATCGGTAAAATTCGGTATTTACGAATCAGTAAATTCTATTTACCTACATCGGGCCCAATGTCTCTTTGCACCCTTGTATTAACAGCCAAGTGAAGGATTAAGCTCGCAACAAAGTCATGCATTTCTCCATAGACATCTACACCTTTGAACCTTTGTGACTCCTTTTTTAACTGGTCTTGTACCAGATTCAATAACAGGATAGCTTGCCTCATCATACACTCCTTGTTGCTGACTTCCCAAGTGAAAACCTCAAAAAGAAGTAGCACCTGTGTCAGACATTTGACGAGGCTCCATTCATCCACCTCCATGGTCATGCTTTTCCAAGTTGCAGCTCCTGCTCTTTAAATGACATAGTCATTGATAGGTTTGTACTGCTCAAACAGACATTGCAACATTTAATGGGTAGAGCTCCAACATTTTGGCACCTCATGTATCAGGGCTTTTTTCTGGTACTCTATCAGCCTGCTGAATGATCCTCATCTGCTTCTAGCCTTTAGAAAATGGCTGAAATTAGTGAAGGGTTTCTGTAGGTTGTCAGTATGTTGCTGACTATGTCTTCTTTTGTGACAAAGACCTGAACAATCAGGTTCAGGCTGTGCGCCAAACATAGGATCCTGAAATAGTCACCATCTTCCATGGCCTCAACTGTATTACTGCCATTATCAGTGGCAACAAATCCAATTCTGAGACCTCACAGCCATTCAAACACCTTGCTATTAAAGTCTTCCAAGATGTTTCCAGCTATACAGCATTTTTCTATGGCGAACATGGCTACTATTGCATGCCGCTGAATGCCCGGCACTAAGACCTGTAGATAGCTGTTACCTAACCCCATGATCGAGAACCGGTGAGCACATGTAATCAGTGGCTTGACAACTGGTCTACATGCCTTCCATCAGGTGGATAGAGTGAACAGTACTGTGATAAAAAGCTTGTGCAACCAATTGCAGCACATTGTGTTGAAGCGCTGGAACAGCAACTCTGGTAAAATAGGTTTGGCTAAGAACCTTTCATTTGAAGCAGATGCCCCACACAAAATCTCAAAATCCCACTTTTTCCACAAAAGAAAAAGAGAGGAGGTCCTGCACTAACATTTTAACAAGCTTCCTGTTGTACAAACGTGCCATTGGTTAGTTGCTTTCATAGGACCCCTTCTGCTTAGAGATGCCCATAATTGTAGCCTGGATTTTTTTCTTTTGTGGTGCTACTGACGCAGGCAACTTCCGGAGAAAACTAGGAGGTGGTGGACTCAATGTGCATCTTGGGGCAGCCACTGTATGCTGTGGTGCCTCCATCTGATTCTTGTGCCATTTTGATGTTGCTGAGGCAGGTGATATTGGCACACTGCTGGGTCAGGGCTGCCTTGCGTAAAGCTGTCACCATCTTCTTCCTCATCACCTCTCACTTTGATTGGAGCTGATTTCCCTCTCTCATCACACCACCACCTGCAGCATTTTTTTAAGGTGCTCCTCTCACCGGATTACGTGATTATTTTCAAATCGGTGGCTTGGACTCCAGTATCATAGTGTTCACCAGGCTTACCTCGATGAACACTTGTGTGACAAATGGAACATATTGCAATGTTATCCTCCTGCTTGTTAATCATAAAAGAAGTCCCAAACTGGGGAGGAGAACTTCCTTAGTGTGCCACTGCCAATGCCTGAAGAAGAACTGTAGGTAGATGTGGATTGCCTCTCTGCAGTGTGTACTTCAACTGAGGTAGTGATGGATGCAGGTCTCAGTAAGGGCCTTACAATTATGGAAGCTGGCCGTGTTGGTGGTACCGGTGCCACGTCCCTCAGAGCAAGTTGAATAGGAGGAGTAATGTTGGTTTCCTCTGAGCCAGCTTCCATGACAATGACTTGCTCGTCATCATCCTCCCCTTCCAGAATTTTAAGGCTGACAGGAACTTTCCTTTTCCCTTGCCTCTCCTGGTGCATATCTGAGTCAGGTTGGGTCCAGTCCATGTCATGATCAGCAGAAGGGGGGCTTGGAGAAGATGGTGGAGTACCCTACTTTTTTCTCGCTTGAGATCTGGAAGACCAAGGTTCAACAACAGGTACACCGTGCTCAGCAGCAAACCTTCTGTTCTGCTCCTACTTCAGGAGGATCTACTATTACGGACTGTGGCACCTGTTATCCACTTTATTCAGTTTCCTGCAACAATTCGGTACTAGTTTGTGCCCGAGACAAGTCCAATTCAGTCTCACTGCTCATTGCCATGACTGCAGTGGTTGTCTTGCTGTGAGACCTGGTCTTGGGATTAGGTTGGAGTGGTGCAGTTGATGTGAAAGTGCTGCTCCGAGCTTGGTCTCACGAGGACGGACAGTGCAGCTGGTATGGTTCTCCCCAAAAAGGTTTCAGGTGGCATGCCAGTTGTAGCAACCTGCTTCTCCTCTGCACTGGCCAATTTCTTGGCATCACCTTATTTGGGGGCCATCTTGAAGATGTCCATTAGCAGTGGCACTTAGCTGCACAAGCGGAAGAGACTGGAGACTCACATCACATGCTGTGGCCATGTCATTTTGTACAGTCCTTTTGTTGGGCAGTACTGGCTGTGGTTGATGTCTATTGTGCACCTAAAAGCAAACAAGCATGAAAACCATTTAGTGAAGTGTGACTTTTTTGCAATTGAAATTATTCATATTACAGACAATATAATTTATTGTGGTTACTTACAATCCTAAATAATTAACAATAGTGTATCCATTCCAAAGTCATACCACACCAGCATAACATTTCATTTTGAATCAGGATAAGAACACATGATGTAACTGTTTGCTTTATGGGCAGATAAGGGAGACACCTGTGGCAGTCAGGGAGGTGCAGGCGAAAATGAAATAATCCTTAAAAAATGAATGCTGTTGTGCAATTGTGCACATATGACAAGCACAAGGGCCAGGGGAACATAGAATAATCCTTACAAAATTAACGCTAGTGTGTGGCTGTGCGCACTTGGTAGGCAAGGGGTCCACCGGTCCAGGAGAAATAGTAATGATAATCTATTAGATCTGGGGGTCTCTAGTTGGCAGAGGTAAGTACCTTTGACCAAATAGGGACACTTGCTTATAGTCAGGATAAGGGGGTACACTTCTAAAATAACCCCTGCTCACTACCTTGGTAGCTTGGCATGAGCAGGTAGGCTTATCTCAGAGGCAGTGTGTAAAGCATTTGTGAACGCATACAGTAATACAGTGAAAACACTACAAATGGACACCACACAAGGTCAGAAAAATAAGTAATCTTTACTACACTTAACACAAGACCAAACTACAAAAATCCACAGTACTGTACTCAAGAATAGACTTTAAAATGATAGAAAATAATTAAGTTCAATGTAGATGGTAAATATGACACTTTACTTTTTAAAGTACCTTGGATGCGTCACGCAATACAAACAAAAGGGTCGCAGGGAAGGTGATGCGCCGGTTCCTTAATTCGGGGAAGGTGATGCGTCGGTTACTTACTGCAGCGCAGGAGAGGTGATGCGTCAGTTCCTTACCGGAGAGGAGGTGATGCATCGTTTTCTTACTGTCATCCGGTGCAATGTGACAAGATGGTTCCTTGATGCGATGCGACGATCCGGTGCGATGCGAGAAAATGACGTCTCGATTCAATGTGACGACGTTGGATATGATGTGTGCACGCCTGATGGTTTTGCGGCGAACTCAGTAACTTCTGAGCTGCGACAGGCCCTGCGACATGCTTCTCTGGTGATGCGACGGCGACCTCTGCGGCGGCAACATGCTTCTCAGGTGATGCAACGTGCTTTGTCGATGATGCAACGGCAAACAGCTGCAGCGGCGACATGCTTCTTCGGCGATGCAATGGCATCTGCTGCGGCGGCGACATGCTTCTCCTCATTGCATCGCACTTCCAGTTCCCAGTGACTCGAAGTCTTCTCAGAGGGCCCAAACAACAGTAGGCACCTCTCTGCAGGCAGATTTCCACAGCAACGGAATTCAGGGGAGCTGGGGGTGACGTTTTGTATCCCTGAGACTTCAGGCAGGAGGCAAGCTCAGTTCAAACCCTTGGAGATTCTTCTTCAAGATTGCAAAAGTACACACAAAGTTCCTTTTCTCCTTTCCTTGGCAAATAAAAGTCACCACTGCAGGCCAACCCCAGCAGCACAACATAGGGCAGTCTCCTTGGCAAAGGGTCGTCTTGATTCCCAGAAGTGATCTAACGTTCTGGGGTCTGGGTCCCCCCTTTTATAAACCAACATCTTTTGTCTCTGAAGCAGAGAGTGTCTGTACCTAGTCCAAACCAGTTCTGTGCAGTCCTGGAGTGCTTTGTTTACAGGACTCCTTCTTTCCTTTGACAGTGTGGGCCAGGGTCATCAGACACACCACAGGAGGTGGAGCCAGCATTGTGGAGTGCAGGTTCAGCCCTATTCAGGCCCAGGTGCAACTCCTCCCACCACTCTACAGGCAGATCGGTCTATTCAGACCTGTGCTGACTAACCATCTCTCCTGGAGCCCCCAGCCACCATCACTCAAAAAACAGACAATGAATACACAACCTAGCAGAGGCAGGCTTGGATAGTTAGGCAAGAAAATACCTACTATCTAAAAGTGATATTTTCAGACACAGATAAAACCAACTTCACTAAAAGATGTGTTTTATCATTCTGAGTTCAGGCATACTAAACTCAAATTCCTGCCTAATTCCCGAGCCAGTTAGGATTATAAGATGTTATAATCAAACTGCCATTCTGGCCTATGGGAAACAGGTAGCCATGCAATAGTGAAAAAACAAAATAGGCTGTAATTCACTATCAGGACATGCCAAACACATCAGGGCATGTCCTACCTTTTACTTACAATGTACCCTGCCCTTGGGTCTACCTTAGGGGTGACTAATATGTAGCAAAGGGAAGGTTTAGGGACTGGCAAGTGGGTGCACTTGCCAAGTCGACATGGAAGCCCCAGGCTGCACACAGGCTCTGCAATGGCAGGTCTGAGTCACATTTTACAAGCTGTTTCTGTGGGTGGCACAACCAGTTGCTGCAAGCCCACCAGCAGTATTTGATTTACAGGCCCTGGGCACACATGGTGCACTGTACTAGGGTCTGACAAGTAAATCAAATGAACCAATCATAGAGTCACTAATCCAATACAATACTTTACAATAGGGAGCACTTGCACTGTGGCACTGAATAGCAATGGCACAGTGCCCAAAGCATCTAGACCAGAAAAACACATAGCAAAAACACAGGAGGCAACAGCAAAAAATGGAAGGGAGACTCGCACGAATGGTGCAAGGTCTAGCACAATATTAAAAAAATTAATGCTTGACTGCTGATGTGTGGCAAGCACCTATGGCAGGCAGGGGATAGATGGAGAGAAAATGATTTTAAAAACTGATAAGAAATAAAAAAAATTTAAAGTAAAGCTTTTGAAAACAATTGAACAAAATAAATAATTAATTAAAATAATAAATAAATAACAATGTGATTACCGGTGTACTAGGGGACTATGAGAAACCCACTTGAAGTAAAGTAGCTGCATGGGAAAATGTAAAAAAATGCATAGAATATGAAACACTTCATAACATATACTACAATGATACTCAGGCATATTAATAAACTGAAATCAGGGAAAAGTTAAACAAAATTAACAAAAACAAAAAAGGCATAACCCTCTCCTAACAATCTCCCTGGAAAATGGCTTTGAAAACTGGAATAAAAGGATTTACACAATGGCAGGCTGAACAAAATGGTCGCCAGCCACATAGTCAACCAACATCAATAATTAAGGCATGGCCCCAACAAAGAACGTGTAGGCTTATGGCAAAAGCATACTGACTGGCTACACAAAATTTGTGCAGGCCACATGGTTAAAAAACAACTAGCAGGTAGGCATGGTCCCAACGAAGAACACATGCAGGCCTATGGCAAAAGCACACTGGCTGGCAACACAAAATGGTCATCATCTATATGGTCAAACCGCCAGCATGGCGGCATGGCCCATCAAAGAACATAGGCAGGCCTAGGGTAAAACGCTCGGGCTGGCTACACAAAACGGTCAGCGCCCACATGGTCAACACAACAAGCAAGGTGGCATGGACAACAAAGAACACATGAAGGCCTACGGGCACTGACCACACAAAATGTTCCCCTGCCACATGGCATGGAGAACAAAGACAACTGGTGGGCTATAGTAAACACATACAAACACACACAACCTAGCCAGACAAAGGAGGAATGGTAACACTGAAGAAAATACTACCATTAATTCAGCAATGTCCAAAACTAAAATTAACTGACTTAGAAAAAGTTTGCAACAACACACATCCTCCCAAGGCATCAAATATTACCCCACCTATACACTTTTTGTAGAAACAAATGTGAAATACAATAAAATGACCCCACTTTTTTTATTTAATCCAATGCCATCCTTGCCCTAAATGATGCTTTAAAACAAAATATACAATAAACAACCAAATGCCAATACCGATAACTTATTTGACCTTATTTTTTAATACGTCACATTGAACCAAACAAAATGACCACTAAACATTTTTCATCTCGGTTTTTGAATCTATCAAAATGTATTAATCCACAGAATCCTTTAGATGGATTATTCAACATCATTACAATAGTTCTACATACAAAATAAATCCCAAACAGCACAATCTAACAACTCTCTCATAATCACAGTCATATCTTAAGCACACTTACTGTTCGAATTTATGCACAGTTTACCAACCTTATCTCATTCACTCCAGCAGCCAAACAACCATTGTTCCTTGCACACCCCCACACTATACAAAAGCAACATTTAATTATACGTAAAAATGTTTTTTTAGAAATAAAAAGACCTAAGGTGCATGAATTTCACAATAACTACAAGAATCAAGAATAATTCCACCAATTATAAACACTCAATAGGTCACAAAAAACAGGTTGATGCGTTTCGAACACCCAAATTCAATTCGTGGTGTTCTCCTCAGGGCCGACAAGCTGCAAAAGAGAACAAAGAAAAGCACGACTCTAAGTTACTCTGTACATTAAAATGCAGCCTCCTACTTCCCACTTTCGTCACTACCAAGGGTCTCAGGCTTACCTTAATTTCCTTAAATAGATCAGCCGATCTATTTATCTGCTGGAAGTCTGATTCATTATCTGGAAGAACAAATTATATGGCATCTACTGAGAACACCACTCAACGCCACACTATTGGCAATGTACGGTATATTCAACAACAAAATCACTTACTCGTGAACACACAATGCACAATTTATTTATAGCCAGAAAAGCTGTACGGGAACGGCTTCCTCATAGTGCAACACCCCACAACATATTCCTGTAAAACAGATAGAGATCACTAAATCTCCATGCCTATGTCACTTATATGTCAGCAGTAAAGGGTTGTGCGACCCATATCTCAAGGTGTTTGACACTTACTTGTCAAAATATTCAGAGAAAACATTAATAGAAAAACGCTCCCCTTCCGGGTGAATGACCCATTTGCTTTAAGTCGATTCTGCAACAAAAACAGGAAAAAGAAACGTCAGCTCCAACTGCTACCAACTATGGAGGTGAACCAAGTCTCTCCTAATCCCTAATCAACTCGTACCTTATTCACTCGAGGTGCTGGGCTCTTCGTAGTCCGTGTAGTGGCGCAGTGGTTGCACGTCACGTCAGCGACGTGACGTGCCGGCGGCCATGTTGGGGCTGAGCGCGCAGCGCGAGGCATTGGCGCGAAGAGCCGAGTGCGAGCAGCAGCGGCTCGGCGCTCTTTAGGGAGAAATATAAATAAATAAGTAGTTAAACATACAGTGGCTGCAGCGTCTTCCTTGGGGGATACAGGAAACCCTACAATGGCGACGAGGATGGGATAGCAGACCCCCCCCCCCCCCCCCCCCCCCCCACAGCAAGGAAGCAGCACCGAGGGAAACAGCAACTACACCGGTGGGCAGAAGACACCAGCGCCAAGCAGGACCACAGAGCCAAGTGCCCAGAGGAACAGAGGGCCAGGAAAGAGCAACAGCTACCACACAGGTACCCTAAAGAGCGTGGCAGAGCCTAAGAGCGCCCAGAAGGGTGGGACAGCTAAACCACAGAGGGTGGACAGACCCAGAGACGCAAAGTAAAGTGCGCCAGATCACGCTATGACCCACAAGACAGGGGGAACCGCGCTAGATACCTCACAAAAGAGCGAGGGGGCTGACGCAGGTAGTCCCCATGCCCGAGCAAGACAACACACCAGGGAGCCCCAGAAGCCAAGGGAGTGTACAACCCACGGTCAAGAGCGAGAAGATGAGCGCGCAAGCTGGATACGTAATGGCGCCGGTGCAGTTTCTACCCAGACCTGGAGAACCACTCATGAAGTGGGAGGACTGGAGAGAATACATTGATAATTTCATAGGAGTCTATGAAGACGAAAATGAAGAGCAGTTCAAACCCACGAGAAGAAAACGCATTTTGTTGCTAAACTTAGGCCCGGAAGGGCTGAGGATCTACAAAAGCCTGGTACCAAAACAGAGAGCAAGCACGGACGACTATGTGTACGTCCACTCAATTGATGATCTGAACGAACACTTCAGACCGGCGGTGTGTGTATCTGTGGACAGATTCAATTTCTAGCAGAGAAAGCAATGCCCAGGAGAGACGGTGGAAGAATATGTAGTAGCACTGAAGCGGCTGGCGTCCACGTGCAAATACGACAACTGGGAAGAGGAGTCCATTAAGGATCAGGTGGTGATGCACACCACGTGCACAGCAGTGCAGGATAAACTATGGGCCAGCGGGGACACCACACTAAAGGAGGTGATGGTCATCGTCAAAAGAGCGGAATTGGCACGCAGGTGTGCGAACGCAACGAAGAAGGAAACAGCGCCTAGCGCCATGGTGAATAGAGTGGACTATGAGGAGCCCCGCAGAGACTACCAGAACAAGAGGTCGTCGGAGAAGGGACCCGGCAAATGGCAAGGCAACGCAGGTCCTCCGGGAAAACAAGCGGGAAACAACAGGAAGCCGTGCTACAGGTGTGGGAACTGGTCACACGAGGCGCACGACAGGAAGTGCCCAGCATTCCGCGCCAAATGCATGTATTGCGGAATAGTGGGCCACTATGAGAAGGCATGTCGGAAGAAGGCCTCCAAAAGCACGGTGAGATACGTCGGTCAAGGAAGCGACAAACAAGAAGACGGGACTGAGGAGGATGTTGTCACGGTACTCTGCATCTACGATCAGGTGTTGAGCATGGATGGCCAAGTTCTGAGCGTCGACGGCAGAAGGACAATGAAACCGGTCCTGGAGATGTTGATAGGAGGAATTCCAATAAGGGTGGTAGCCGACACAGGCTCGCCCTACACCATCGTCCAGAGAACGGTATAGGAGGAGAGCTTTGCACCGGGTCTAGGCCCAGAACTGGAGAAGCTGGACATCCGCCCGGTCACGTATAATGGCGACCGCATACCAATGGCAGGATTCAGACCATTAAACTTTGAATTTAGAGGCCGTTCCGCTTACTGCAAGCTCTACGTGTCAGAGAAGGGCCCGTGGGTCCTAGGATGGTTAGACCAAGGTGGCCTGGGCATCAAGCTGGAACCGGGAGGCAAGGAACAAATACTACTAACGGAACCGGAAGCATGGCCAGACCTCGACAGATGGAGGAGTGAATATCCCAAAGTATTTGGGGGCACGGTAGGAAGATTGGAGAAATTCTCACATAAAATAGTTCTAAAAGAAGATGCCATACCAGTAGCCTTTAAAGCGAGAAATGTGCCTTTGGCAGTGAGAGAAGCAGTACGGGACGAACTTCAGGACTTAGAGAGAAAGGGGATCATCGAGCCCATCATGTGTGCTGAGTGGCTGGCGCCTCTGGTGATAGTTAAGAAACCCAGCGGAAAGGTCAGGCTGTGTGTTGACCTGCGCGAACTGAACAAGAACATTGTGGTGGAGAGGTTCCCCTTGCCCAGAATAGAGGAGATGCTTGCCAGCACCAGGGGAATCAAGTGGTACTCCACTATAGACTTGACCTCAGCCTACCACCAGATTGCACTACACCCGGAGAGCCGCAAACTCACATCGTTCATCACCCCGTTCGGGTGTTATCAGTTTCGCCGTATGCCATTCGGGCTGGCCTCGGCAGCAGCAGTATTCCAGAAGCTGATGCACCAACTGTTCAAGGACACGACCGGCGTCCAATACTTCCAGGACGACATCCTGGTGATGGGGCGAGATAGACCTGACCATGATGTAAAACTCAGCAAAGTACTGAAGATCCTAGAGGGAAAGGGCCTCACAGCGGAATGGACCAAGTGCCGGATCGGAATGGAGTCGGTGACCTACTTAGGACACGAAATAGGAGTGCGAGGAGTGACTCCGAAAGCAGAGAACGTGAAAGCGATCTGTGAGGCACCTCCGCCCACTAACAAAGAAGAAGTCAGATCATTTATAGGGATGGCGGAGTGGGAAGGTGATGCGTCGGTTCCTTACTGCAGCGCAGGAGAGGTGATGCATCAGTTCCTTACCGAAGAGGAGGTTATGCGTCGGTTTCTTACTGTGATCCGGTGCAATGCGACAAGATGGTGCCTTGATGCGATGCGACGATCCGGTGCGATGCGAGAAATTGACGTCTCGATGTGATGTGACGACGTTGGATGTGATGTGTGCACGCCCGATGGTTTTGCGGCGAACTCGGTAACTTCTGAGCCGTGAAAGTACCTTGGATGCGTCATGCAATACAAACAAAAGGGTCGCAGGGAAGGTGATGCGCCGGTTCCTTACTTCGGGGAAGGTGATGTGTTGATTCCTTACTGCAGCACAGGAGAGGTGATGCGTCGGTTCCTTACCGGAGAGGAGGTGGATGCATCGTTTTCTTACTGTGATCCGGTGCAATGTGACAAGATGGTTCCTTGATGCGATGCGACGATCCGGTGCGATGCGAGAAAATGATGTCTCGATGCAATGTGACGACGTTGGATGTGATGTGTGCACGCCTGATGGTTTTGCGGCGAACTCAGTAACTTCTGAGCTGCGACAGGCCCTGCGACATGCTTCTCTGGTGATGCGACGGCGACCTCTGCAGCGGCAACATGCTTCTCAGGTGATGCAACGTGCTTTGTCGATGATGTAACGGCAAACAGCTGCAGCGGCGACATGCTTCTTCGGCGATGCAATGGCATCTGCTGCGGCGGCGACATGCTTCTCCTCATTGCATTGCACTTCCAGTTCCCAGTGACTCGCAGTCTTCTCAGAGGGCCCAAACAACAGTAGGCACCTCTCTGCAGGCAGATTTCCACAGCAACGGAATTCAGGGGAGCTGGGGGTGACATTTTGTATCCCTGAGACTTCAGGCAGGAGGCAAGCTCAGTTCAAACTCTTGGAGATTCTTCTTCAAGATTGCAAAAGTACACACAAAGTTCCTTTTCTCCTTTCCTTGGCAAATAAAAGTCACCACTGCAGGCCAACCCCAGCAGCACAATATATGGCAGTCTCCTTGGCAAAGGGTCGTCTTGATTCCCAGAAGTGATCTAACGTTCTGGGGTCTGGGTCCCCCCTTTTATAAACCAACATCCTTTGTCTCTGAAGCAGAGAGTGTCTGTACCTAGTCCAAACCAGTTCTGTGCAGTCCTGGAGTGCTTTGTTTACAGGACTCCTTCTTTCCTTTGACAGTGTGGGCCAGGGTCATCAGACACACCACAGGAGGTGGAGCCAGCATTGTGGAGTGCAGGTTCAGCCCTATTCAGGCCCAGCTGCAACTCCTCCCACCACTCTACAGGCAGATCGGTCTATTCAGACCTGTGCTGACTCACCATGTCTCCTGGAGCCCCCCAGCCACCATCACTCAAAAAACAGACAATGAATACACAACCTAGCAGGCTTGGATAGTTAGGCAAGAAAATACCTACTATCTAAAAGTGTTATTTTCAGACACAGATAAAACCAACTTCACTAAAAGATGTGTTTTATCATTCTGAGTTCAGGCATACTCAACTCAAATTCCTGCCTAATTCCTGAGCCAGTTAGGATTATAAGATGTTATAATCAAACTGCCATTCAGGCCTATGGGGAACAGGTAGCCATGCAATAGTGAAAAAACAAAAATGGCTGTAATTCACTATCAGGACATGCCACACACATCAGGGCATGTCCTACCTTTTACTTACAATGCACCCTGCCCTTGGGTCTACCTTAGGGGTGACTAATATGTAGCAAAGGGAAGGTTTAGGGACTGGCAAGTGGGTGCACTTGCCAAGTCTACATGGAAGCCCCAGGCTGCACACAGGCTCTGGAATGGCAGGTCTGAGTCACATTTTACAAGCTGTTTCTGTGGGTGGCACAACCAGTTGCTGCAAGCCCACCAGCAGTATTTGATTTACAGGCCCTGGGCACACATGGTGCACTGTACTAGGGTCTGAGAAGTAAATCAAATGAACCAATAATAGAGTCACTAATCCAACACAATACTTTACAATAGGGAGCACTTGCACTGTGGCACTGAATAGCAGTGGCACAGTGCCCAAAGCATCTAGACCAGAAAAACATGTAGCAAAAACAGAGGAGGCAACAGCAAAAAATGGAAGGGAGACTCACACCAATGGTGCAAGGTCTAGCACAATCTTAAAAAAATTAATGCTTGACTGCTGATGTGTGGCAGGCACCTATGGCAGGCAGGGGATAGATGGAGAGAAAATGATTTTAAAAACTGATAAGAAATAAAAAAAAATTAAAGTAAAGCTTTTGAAAACAATTGAACAAAAGAAATAATTAATTAAAATAATAAATAAATAACAATGTGATTACCGGTGTACTAGGGGACTATGAGAAACCCACTTGAAGTAAAGTAGCTGCATGGGAAAATGTAAAAAAAAATGCATAGAATATGAAACACTTCATACCATATACTACAATGATACTCAGGCATATTAATAAACTGAAATCAGGGAAAAGTTAAACAAAATTAACAAAAACAAAAAGGCATAACCCTCTCCTAACAATCTCCCTGGAAAATGGCTTTGAAAACTGGAATAAAAGGATTTACACAATGGCAGGCTGAACAAAATGGTTGCCAGCCACATAGTCAACCAACATCAATAATTAAGGCATGGCCCCAACAAAGAACGTGTAGGCTTATGGCAAAGGCATACTGACTGGCTACACAACATTTTTGCAGGCCACATGGTTAAACAACAACAAGCAAGGAGGCATGGTCCCGACGAAGAACACATGCAGGCCTCTGGCAAAAGCACACTGGCTGGCAACACAAAATGGTCATCATCTATATGGTCAAACCGCAAGCATGGAGGCATGGCCCATCAAAGAACACAGGCAGGCCTAGGGTAAAACGCTCGGGCTGGCTACACAAAACGGTCAGCGCCCACATGGTCAACACAACAAGCAAGGAGGCATGGACAACAAAGAACACATGAAGGCTTACGGGCACTGACCACACAAAATGTTCCCCTGCCACATGGCATGGAGAACAAAGACAACTGGTGGGCTATAGTAAACACATACAAACACACACAACCTAGCCAGACAAAGGAGGAATGGTAACACCGAAGAAAACACTACCATTAATTCAGCAATGTCCAAAACTAAAATTAACTGACTTAGAAAAAGTTTGCAACAACACACATCCTCCCAAGGCATCAAATATTACCCCACCTATTCACTTTTTGTAGAAACAAATGTGAAATACAATAAAATGACCCCACTTTTTTATTTAATCCAATGCCATCCCTGACCTAAATGATGCTTATTTGACCTTATTTTTTAATACGTCACATTGAACCAAACAAAATGACCACTAAACATTTTTCATCTCAGTTTTTGAATCTATCAAAATGTATTAATCCACAGAATCCTTTAGATGGATTATTCAAAATCATTACAATAGTTCTAAATACAAAATAAATCCCAAACAGCACAATCTAACAACTCTCTCATAATCACAGTCATATCTTAAGCACACTTACTGTTCGAATTTATGCACAGTTTACCAACCTTATCTCATTCACTCCAGCAGCCAAACAACCATTGTTCCTTGCACACCCCCACACTATACAAAAGCAACATTTAATTATACGTAAAAATGTTTTTTTAGAAATAAAAAGACCTAAGGTGCATGAATTTCACAATAACTACAAGAATCAAGAATAATTCCACCAATTATAAACACTCAATAGGTCACAAAAAACAGGTTGATGCGTTTTGAA
This sequence comes from Lissotriton vulgaris, assembly GCF_964263255.1. NCBI lineage: Eukaryota > Metazoa > Chordata > Amphibia > Caudata > Salamandridae > Lissotriton > Lissotriton vulgaris. The sequence continues at coordinate 75,940 of NW_028255342.1, forward strand.
CACCCAAATTCAATTAGTGTTGTTCTCCTCAGGGCCGACAAGCTGCAAAAGAGAACAAAGAAAAGCACAACTCTAAGTTACTCTGTACAATAAAATGCAGCCTCCTACTTCCCACTTTCGTCACTACCAAGGGTCTCTGGCTTACCTTAATTTCCTTAAATAGATCAGCCGATCTATTTATCTGCTGGAAGTCTGATTCATTATCTGGAAGAACAAATTATATGGCATCTACTGAGAACACCACTCAACGCTACACTAATGGCAATGTACGGTATATTCAACAACAAAATCACTTACTCGTGAACACACAATGCACAATTTATTTATAGCCAGAAAAGCTGTACGGGAACGGCTTGCTCATAGTGCAACACCCCACAACATATTCCTGTAAAACAGATAGAGATCACTAAATCTCCATGCCTATGTCACTTATATGTCAGCAGTAAAGGGTTGTGCGACCCATATCTCAAGGTGTTTGACACTTACTTGTCAAAATATTCAGAGAAAACATTCATAGAAAAACGCTCCTCTTCCGGGTGAATGACCCATTTGCTTTAAGTCGATTTTGCAACAAGAACAGGAAAAACAAACGTCAGCTCCAACTGCTACCAACTATGGAGGTGAACCAAGTCTCTCCTAATCCCTAATCAACTCGTACCTTATTCACTCGAGGTGCTGGGCTCTTCGTAGTCCGTTCAGTGGCGCAGTCTAGTGGTTACACGTCACGTCGGCGACGTGACGTGCCGGCGGCCATGTTGGGGCTGTGGCATTGGCGCGAAGAGCCGTGTGCGAGCAGCAGCGGCTCGGCGCTCTTTAGGGAGAAATATAAATAAATAAGTAGTTAAACATACAGTGGCTGCAGCGTCTTCCTTGGGGGATACAGGAAACCCTACAATGGCGACGAGGATGGGATAGCAGACCCCCACCCCCACAGCAAGGAAGCAGCACCGAGGGAAACAGCAACTACACCGGTGGGCAGAAGACACCAGCGCCAAGCAGGACCACAGAGCCAAGTGCCCAGAGGAACAGAGGGCCAGGAAAGAGCAACAGCTACCACACAGGTACCCTAAAGAGCGTGGCAGAGCCTAAGAGCGCCCAGAAGGGTGGGACAGCTAAACCACAGAGGGTGGACAGACCCAGAGACGCAAAGTAAAGCGCGCCAGATCACGCTATGACCCACAAGACAGGGGGAACCGCGCTGGATACCTCACAAAAGAGCGAGGGGGCTGACGCAGGTAGTCCCCAAGCCCAAGCAAGCAAGGAAGAGCAAGACAACACACCAGGGAGCCCCAGAAGCCAAGGGAGTGTACAACTCACGGTCAAGAGCGAGAAGATGAGCGCGCAAGCTGGATATGCAATGGCGCCAGTGCATTTTCTACCCAGACCCGGAGAACCACTCATGAAGTGGGAGGACTGGAGAGAATACATTGATAATTTCATAGGAGTCTACGAAGACGAAAATGAAGAGCAGTTCAGACCCACGAGAAGAAAACGCATTTTGTTGCTAAACTTAGGCCCGGAAGGGCTGAGGATCTACAAAAGTCTGGTACCAAAACAGAGAGCAAGCACGGACGACGATGTGTACGCCCACGCAATTGATGATCTGAACGAACACTTCAGACCGGCGGTGTGTGTATCTGTGGACAGATTCAATTTCCAGCAGAGAAAGCAATGCCCAGGAGAGACGGTGGAAGAATATGTAGCGGCACTGAAGCGGCTGGCGTCCACGTGCAAATACGACAACTGGGAAGAGGAGTCCATTAAGGATCAGGTGGTGATGCACACCACGTGCACAGCAGTGCAGGACAAACTATGGGCCAGCGGGGACACCACACTAAAGGAGGTGATGGTCATCGTCAAAAGAGCAGAATTGGCACGCAGGTGTGCGAACGCAACGAAGAAGGAAACAGCGCCTAGCACCATGGTGAATAGAGTGGACGATGAGGAGCCCCGCAGAGACTACCAGAACAAGAGGTCGTCGGAGAAGGGACCCGGCAAATGGCAAGGCAACGCAGGTCCTCCGGGAAAACAAGCGGGAAACAACAGGAAGCCGTGCTACAGGTGTGGGAGCTGGTCACACGAGGCGCACGACAGGAAGTGCCCAGCATTCCGCGCCAAATGCATGTATTGCGGAATAGTGGGCCACTATGACAAGGCATGTCGGAAGAAGGCCTCCAAAAGCACGGTGAGATACGTCGGTCAAGGAAGCGACGAACAAGAAGACGGGACTGAGGAGGATGTTGTCACGGTACTCTGCATCTACGATCAGGTGTTGAGCATGGATGGCCAAGTTCTGAGCGTCGACGGCAGAAGGACAATGAAACCGGTCCTGGAGATGTTGATAGGAGGAATTCCAATAAGCGTGGTAGCCGACAGAGGCTCGCCCTACACCATCGTCCAGAGAACGGTATAGGAGGAGAGCTTTGCACCGCGTCTAGGCCCAGAACTGGAGAAGCTGGACATCCGCCCGGTCACGTATAATGGCGACGGCATACCAATGTCAGGATTCAGGCCATTAAACTTTGAATTTAGAGGCCGTTCCGCTTACTGCAAGCTCTACGTGTCAGAGAAGGGCCCGTCGATCCTAGGATGGTTAGACCAAGGCGACCTGGGCATCAAGCTGGAACCGGGAGGCAAAGAACAAATACTACTAACGTAACCGGAAGCATGGCCAGACCTCGACAGATGGAGGAGTGAATATCCCAAAGTATTTGGGGGCACGGTAGGAAGATTGGAGAAATTCTCACATAAAATAGTTCTAAAAGAAGATGCCATACCAGTAGCCTTTAAAGTGAGAAATGTGCCTTTGGCAGTGAGAGAAGCAGTACGGGACGAACTTCAGGACTTAGAGAGAAAGGGGATCATCGAGCCCATCACGTGTGCTGAGTGGCTGGCGCCTCTGGTGGTAGTTAAGAAACCCAGCGGGAAGGTCAGGCTGTGTGTTGACCTGCGCGAACTGAACAAGAACATTGTGGTGGAGAGGTTCCCCTTGCCCAGAATAGAGGAGATGCTGGCCAGCACCAGGGGAATCAAGTGGTACTCCACTATAGACTTGACCTCAGCCTACCACCAGATTGCACTACACCCGGGAGCCACAAACTCACATCGTTCATCACCCCGTTCGGGTGTTATCAGTTTCGCCGTATGCCATTCGGGCTGGCCTTGGCAGTATTCCAGAAGCTGATGCACCAACTGTTCAAGGACACGACCGGCGTCCAATACTTCCAGGACGACATCCTGGTGATGGGGCGAGATAGACCTGACCATGATGTAAAACTCAGCAAAGTACTGAAGATCCTAGAGGGAAAGGGCCTCACAGCGGAATGGACCAAGTGCCGGATCATTTATAGGGATGGCAGAGTATTATAGCAAGTTTGTGCAGCACTTCGCCTCCAAGACCCATCACATGAGGCAGTTGACGAGAGACAATACGGCATTTCGCTGGTCAGAGGAAGCGCAAGGGGAATTTGATGTCATCAAGAAAGAAGTGGCAGGAGCAATACCACTCCAAGGGTACGACCCCAAGGGAGGACAGTACTGACCACGGATGCCAGTGATAAGGGGCTGGGTGCTGTCCTGATGCAAGACAGAGGGCAAGGAAGGATGGAGACGCTCAGTTTCGCATCCCGCACGCTGAGCGAAACAGAAAAGAAGTACAGCGTAATAGAAAAAGAAATGCTGGCAGTGGTGTGGGCTACGACCAGATTCAGGCAGTTCTTATGGGGCACACTGTTCCAATTGAGGACGGATCATAAGCCCCTACTGAAAGTGCTAACATCGAGTGGACATGCCAATGCTACGCCCAGAATCTCCAAGATGACGCTGAAATTACTCGAATTCAGATATGACGTGGAGTATATCCCAGGCAGCAAGAACAGAGTGGCAGACTATCTGAGCAGAGCAGCAGCCATGGAGCCGAGCGAGGAAGACAAAGCGGGAACAGAAGAATGGGTAGCACTCACGGAAGACCAGGAAAACACCATGAGCCATCAAGAATGGAAACAAGCGTACGAGGAAGACCAGATCCTAGAGGAAGTGAAATCATATATCACCAAGGGATGGCCTGACAAAAGACAGACCCGCGGAGACCTCAACCCATATTTTGAAGTCAGGGAAGAGTTGTCGAGGGACGACCGAGGAGTATTTGTGTACAGGGGAGAGAAGGTCATTCCCCCAACAGGCATCATCCCCAAACATTTGGACATACTCCACGAGGGACACCTGGGAATTGGCAAACTGAAATTGAGGGCCAAGCAAAACTACTGGTGGCCAGGAATGGATGTGAGGGCCGAAAGACACGTCAGAGACTGTTCATGGTGCCAAGGTGCAGATAAGACTCTCAAACCCCTGCGTCCAGCTCTAGGCAAATTTGACCCCCGAGAAATCCGTGGGAGGAGCTTTCAGTGGATATCCTAGGCCCGATCTTAGATGTACATGGAGTCCAAAAGTATGTATGTGTTCTGGTGGACAGGTACTCGAAGTGGCCAGAACTGAGAGTAGACGAGACAATGGACACAGAGACCATTATAACATTTTTGGCCGACACTTTTGTGAGGGAAGGTATCCCAAAGTCCATCCTAAGCGACAATGGCCCCCAATTCAGATCAGAGAAATGGAACAATTTCATGCAGAGGAACGGCATCCTAGCAAAGCACACGTCCATATACCACCATGCCGGGAACGGTCTAGTAGAGCGTCTTAACAGAGTGGTGATGGGCTCGGTTCAAGCCACCATCTCTGACAACAAAGACTGGGAAAAGGAGATATGGCACATGGTGTGGGCATACAGGATTACCCCCACAGGGACTGGTTACAGCCCCTTCCAGATACTGAGAGGACGCGAACCATTCACCCAAGACAATCGGGTGTGGAAAGAGAAAACAATAACAAGTGAGTGGTCCCCAGCAGTGGTGCGAGCCCACTTGGAGAAGGCACAAGCCGTCTACACCAAACACTACGACAACCGGAGGAATGTAAAAGACACTGGATTGGAAAAAGGGGAATGGGTACGAGTAAAGTTGGCCACGCTACAAACGAAAGGAGAGCGTAAATACAGCAAGCCCATGCAGGTGAAGGAAGTGCTGGTCAGAGCGGCTTTGCTGAGCAACGGAAACGTATGGTCGCAGGACCGCATGGCGAGATGCAACAAGATCCTAAGTTGGGATCAAAGCGGAGCAGACTTAGAAGATGAGGAAAAGGGAACTGTCCAGCAGGAACATCTGGAGGCAGAACCGAGTATGAGAGGAGAAGAACAGCAAAGGGAAAGGACTGGTGATGGTGACCAGGAGCAGGCGGTCGGAGAGGACCTGAGTAGAGGAGAAGGAAGTGCGGCTGTGCCAGGAAGCGGAGGAAGAAACGAAGGGGTGGCCCCCACTACCCCGGTGAGACTGACCCGGAGGGGTAGAATGGTGGTCAAACCAGCAAGGTTCCGAGACTTAGACAAGAACAGCAGACTGTGAGTTAAAATGTTCTGTGTTGGAAAAAAGGGGAGATATGTAGTGGCGCAGTCTAGTGGTTGCACGTCACGTCGGTGACGTGACGTGCCGGCGGCCATGTTGGGGCTGCGCGCGCAGCGCGAGGCATTGGCGCGAAGAGCCGAGTGCGAGCAGCAGCGGCTCGGCGCTCTTTAGGGAGAAATATAAATAAATAAGTAGTTAAACATACAGTTGCTGCAGCGTCTTCCTTGGGGGATACAGGAAACCCTACAGGCCGTACAGTGAAAAACCGGCAAGGCACCGTGGGCGGCTGTTTCCGGGTAAACCAGAGTGTAAACACATTTCACCTCTCAATAACTGCACGTGACCGCCATATTCTTCTGGGAGAGTCCATTGCTTGCACATCAGCGCTTAGACTTATGGGAAATGTAGTCAATACTTTGTTGATATTCCGGTGCCTATCCTTATGCGTTTGTGATAGATGACGCTACAAACTTAAAAAACAAATGACTTGAAAATTGGATGGCAAAATTGTTCCGATCTTTGCAAATAATAAAAGTGTTGGAAACAATGTTAAGACTAGTGTTGCAGTTTGTACATTGTGACACAGCCAGTGATGACGAGAAGACACAATGTGTTTAGCACTGATGTCTCATATAGGAAAATGTGGCGTTTTCCCATAAACATCTGTGGGAAAAGATGCTGGAAACTCAATGAAAGGCATAAATGCGCTGATGTTGTGAATGATGGGGATGTTGAAAGCCAGCATGCAATCGTATTGCTGTTTATAAATAATTCAGCTAAAAGTGGTGATGAAATACCACAATGTACTTTGCATGGATTTCTCTGTAGAATAGTTATGTATGTTTAATAGTATGCTGATTGTGACCATATATCAAAGGAGTTGGACAGGAGCAACTTCCTAACCGAACTTATAAATCTCAGATAATTCATTTAACCCGTTGACTGCTGAGTTACATTTAACAATCAGCATTGCTTCCCTGCGAGTCAGTTTTTGCTCCAAAGTGCCGCCTCTTATGTCTAGTTCAACTTTAGAAAACACAGTCCATTTTAGATCCTTTTCAACATTGTTTAACTTCCAATGGTTGACCAAAGGTGCTGTTTGCACATTTTTACGGATACTTGATTTATGTTGTGAGATTCTAAATCTCATTTTCTGGTTTGTTTTTCCAATATATAGTTTCCTGCACTGGCAAATTGTCCCATAAATCACATTCTTAGATTTGCAATTAGTGAAGCTTTCATGTTTCCAGTGAATGGAGTTATGTGAAAAAAGTGCTCCTTCTTGGGTAGATTCACAGCATAAACAAGTACCACATTTATGGTGTCCTGATACAGGAGGACGGCCCAGGTAATCTCGTAATGTGCTTGGCCTTGGTTGGAGAACTGCCGCTCGTACGATTTGATTAGAGATGCTCCTGTCCTTTTTAAACGCAAAAAGTGGTTTTGAAGCCAAGGACTTGTCCAAATGTTTGAACAGATGCCAATTTTGGTGGATGACTTTCTATAGATGATTCGAGTTCGGACAAAAGGTTAACACACATACAATCCTTTCCATGGATGTTTTCTCTCTTCTTTCTAGAAGTTCCTCCCGAGGGGTCCACCAAGTTCTTTTCAACAATTTTTTGGATAACCTCGGTAGATCAAATTGCCTATTGAATTTGTAGCATGAAAGGTGTATTCATCCTTATAGGTACAATTTCTTCTTATCCTTCAAAATTGTCCATACAGCAAGTTGTCTTTTAAACTTTTTGGATGGTTACTTGAGAAGTGTAGGGCTTTATTCCTGTCTGTGGATTTTTTTAACAGTATTGTAACAAGTCTGCCTTCTTCAACATATACCTCCACATCAAGAAAAGGCATTTTAATGTTCGAATGACTCAAGCTGAATTTAATATCCACAGACTTATTGTCAGCCATTCGTAGAAATTTACAAGATTTTCAACGGTACTTGTCCACACCATAAGAAAATATCATCGATAAATCGTACCCAACCCCCAATAAATTGGGAGAAGGGATTGTTGTTATATACAAATTGCTCTTCGTATTTAGCCATGAAAATACAGCTAATTCTGGGGAGAAAGGACACCCCATGGCTACTCCCTTCACTTGAAAATAGAAGTCGCTGTTGAAATAGAAATAGTTGTTTATTAGTGCAAAACTCGCCAGTTTTACTATAAAATCTGTTGGTATTTGTGTTGGTTTCACTCTGTCATTCAAATAAAAATCAATTACTGTCAGGCCTTCATCCTGGGGGATTTGAATATACAAAGACACTACATCCAATGTGCCTAAAAGATGGGCTCCTTGGGCAAATTGTATCGCATCTAGGTTATTGATAAAATCAGTGGTGTCTTGGAGAAAAGAAGGAACTTCAGACATGAAAGGTTTTAGAAAGTGATCAACAAATTTTGAAAATTGCTCCATCAGTGATTCACACCCGGAGACGATTGGTCGTCGGGGGGGTGAGGTCTTGTTTTTATGCACTTTGGGTAGTACGTAGAAAAGCGGAATCCTTGGGTGTTTATTCTGCAAATATTCATATTCTTTTTTGCCCAGGAACCTCTAGTCAAACCCATTTTGTAGAATTTCAAAGAGTGCTCCCTGTAATTCATGGGCTAGATCTTTATTGATTATTCCGTAGCATTCCGCATCTCCTAGTTGTCTCATAACTTCCAATGTGTATTCTGATGTTCCTCAGACCGCAATTTAACCCCCTTTGTTCACTTGCTTTATCGTTATGGATTGATCATTCTTCAGGTTCAAAAGAGCTTCTTTCTCTGATTTAGATGTATTATTTTTAACAAATTTATTTTCCTTGTCCATTTCAGCGATAGCTGATAAAACAGTTCTTTCGAACATAACTACTTTCTTTGCAATCTTTGTTGAAGGGGGCAAAACGAGGATTTTTTTCTTAGGCCTGTAACTTCCAAGCTTGGAGTAAAAGGATTCTCAGCAAAAAATGATATTAACCGTATTTTCCTGCAATATTCAATGACCTCTGTTTTCATTCTAACAAAGTCAGTGCTTTATGTAGGAACAAAGGATAATCCTTTTTCCAAAATCGTTTGTTCATCTGCAGTTAGAATTTTTTTAGATAGATTGAAAATGGGAGAAACCATCAGTTTTTGTAGTTCTGTCGTATTGTTGACATCTCCCATGGTTGGTCGTTGAATCTGGTTTTGCCATGCACTTTCTGCTGGCCTCTTCCTAAAAAAGGAGCTTTTTGTTGTTGGAAGTTGCCCCTCCTGTTTAAATTCCTACGTCCTTCGTTATTTTCAGCCTCACTACCACTAGAGGAGGATGATGTCTCAGAAAATGTTAAAAAAATCTTTTTTGTTCTTCCTTGATACTCCTGCAAGTATCTACGTGACGCAGAAAAATCTGTCTGAAGATATGGATAAACTTTATACAGGCTGAAGTTTTTTTTGTCCTTTTCAAATTTCTTGCTTTTTTGGTTGACTGTATAGTCTTTGAATTCCAAGATTTCCTTTTCGGCTTTTTCCAACAATGATTTGGAGTCCAATATGGTTTGATTTCCTCTAATTTTTGACTCAAGAGTTTCAATTTCTTCCAGTTGTTGTTTGCATATTCTAAGTGCTGTTTCCACGGTTAGGACCATGATGTCTCTACTACATTTGGTCTCAATATAACTGCAGCCTTTTTTGTACAGCGGATCCTCTGGGAAAATTACAGGTACATTTTGAATTTGTAATCCGCCAGGAATCGTCCCAGATTTTAGATGTTGAACTGGAAAATGGCCATGCAAATCAGTTCTGATTTGTTTTTTCTTTAATCTTAAAAGCTTATCTGACTCGTTTTGGTTTTTTGCTGAGGCACTCAAGGACGCCGAGGCAAAGAGAGGAGGAGTCTCTAACAATTTTTGTATATGTTCCTCACTGTAGGCAAAAGTATCATGCTCTGTCATTCTTAGACCATACACACTACACTAAATTCAAATAATTCCTAAATCACCATCCAAAAGTACAATACTTGGAGGTTGCCCCACGTTTTACAACAACCAATCCTGCTCACAAACAATTCTTTCATGACTCATCATTTCCCATGCCACAGAAATATTTGTTTCATGCACAAATGTATATTATTGGGCATATTGGCTGGATGGCCCATTGGCAGAATAGACTACATGATAAAATGTATAAATATTACTAATTTACCAAACATGGAGAAAACTGTGCAACCTTTTACCCTTACAAAAAGATGAAAAATGTATTGCAAAAATATAACTAGGCCCTTACTGAAACTGCAGGCCATCCACCACAAAAAAATGTAAAATTTGAAGTTTTTTAACTTACTTGTGAAATCACAAAAACAAGGGGCCCAATTATGATGTCAGGCGGACCGCCACTGATAGGCTGTCAGTGCGATCCACCCGACATCCAGTGTATCGGTCTGACCACTGGATTACGATACTGGTGGTTGAGCAATTTGGGTGGGGAAAAGACCACCACAATTGACAGGCTCGTGGAGCCCATCGGGCGGGTTCACAGCCTAGTCCCTAGAAAGGAGCATGCCTGTGAAAGCATCGCTGTAGGGATGAGGATTTACCTTTCCCTCAGCCTTTACATTGCAGTCCCACCGCCATGTACAGACAGACAAAAAGCGAGTTTGGGGGCCTTTAACAGGGCCCCATGCCCTATTAGCCTCCACTATGGGCCAGTATCCCTCAAGCTTCCATGCACCGTGTGCCAGGAGCATCCGCTATGGGGCCAGTGCTCCTCAATCTTCCATGCATTATGTGCCAGGCACTCCATGGTATCATTGGGATACGTACCAGCTGATATTGCTGCTAAATTTGGATGCCAGGAGGTGCTTTCCAAAGCGCCGGTGAATCGTCTGCGAGGAGAAATCCTGGAGTTGGTCCACATGGACCATAATGGCTTTATGCTGCATAGATTGACTAAACTTAGGTCCTGATTACAAGTTTGTTGAGTCGGTGGTGGAGGTGCAGTGGTGGTCATGGACCGCATTGCGAGAGCAGCAACTGGCACCATGAGGGGACCACCACTATGTCTGGGGACCCGCGATCCCCAGCTGTGGCATGGCTGTCCTGAGGCTGCAATATGCTTGCTGGTGCTGCTGTGGCACTGCCAAGCATATTACAAGTTTCCTCCCCACCTCACTTTTCACGGGTATGAGCCCCATGTGAAAAGTGAGGCAGAGAGGAAATTGTGTGCCTGGGTCTGGGATACATGCAGCTGAGCACATTTTGTGCCCCCCTGTGTGCATGCACCCCCCTGTTCCTGCAAGGCATGGATTTAGCAGTCCATGCTGAAATGGAACAGTCTTTGACGTTCCCATTGCAGTGCATTTTGGAAAGGCACCACCATGGGTATGCCAGAGGACCACCCACCAGACTACAAAAATACTTGAAATCTGGCGGGTGGCCGATGGTGAGCTGTGGTGGTGCGGAGGGATCAATGAAACAATATTGAGGTCAAGAATATCGAGTTACAAAAATATCGAGGTAAAAATATAGAATACCAAAATATAGACCTCCTATCTCCAAACAGGTAAGTACAAAAATATCGAATCAAAAATATCGATGTAAAAAATATAGTTAGTCAAAATATCGAATTTTTTAAAATGCTTTAAATTAATTAAAAATTAATGAAATAATAAATATACTTAACTTAAACATACTTAAAATACTTAAATAACCTTAAAGTTATTAAATAATTAATGTAAGTAAAATAAAAATACAAATTAATTTGTTAATACATATATATATATATATATATATATATAAACGTAATATTAATACAATAATTACAATATTTTTACCGTAGAATAGCGGAAAATGTAAAATTTACTATAACCACTCCAGTGAGTGCAACAGTAGGGATAGCGTAGGGGTAAAAATTACTATTCCAACTCCAGGGAGTGCAACCGTAGGGAAAGCGTTGGATAGTGTAGGGGTAAAAATGACTGTTCCCACTCCAGAGAGTGCAACAGTAGAGAAAGCGTTGGATAGCGTAGGGGTAAAAATTACTATTCCCACTCCAAAGAGTGCATTAGTAGGGAAAGCATTGGATAGCGTAGGGGTAAAAATTACTATTCCCACTCCGTAAAGTGCAACAGTAGAGAAAGCATTGGATAGCTTAGGGGTAAAAATTACTATTCCCACTCCAAAGAGTGCAACAGTAGGGAAAGCATTGGATAGCGTAGGGGTAAATATTACTATTCCCACTCCAGAAAGTGCACCAGTAGGGAAAGCGTTAGATAGCGGGAGGGTTAAAATTACTATTCCCACTCCACAGAGTGCTACAGTAGGGAAAGTGTTGGATAGCGTAGGGGTAAAAATTACTATTCCCACTCCAGTGAGTGCAACAGTAGGGAAAGCGTTGGATAGCGTAGGGGTGAAAATTACTTTTCACACTCCAGAGAGTGCAACAGTAGGGAAAGTAAATACTTCACATATGAATAAAAATAAATTAAATATTAATACCAAATACACATTAATTAAAAGTAATTAACCATTTTTATAATATAATAATTAATCAATTAAAAATACAAAAATAAATTATTACAAATAATTTCCTATTGATACAAATTATTTAACAATTAACAATAATCAATTAAATTAAAATTATTCAAAATTACAACAAAACAAAAGCAATAAAAAAAAACAATATTCATTTATTTGCAACTAAATTACTTCCCACCCTATTCCGCTATAAACCCACAACCCGCTACAAAAAATAAATGAATAAAATTAACATACTTAACAATTAAGCTATTAATTAAAATTAATTACCAATTATATTTTAACTAATTACAAGTTAAAAATGTATACATCAATTAATTCCAAATAAATACCAATAAATACATTTAAAAATGTAAATAATTATAATTCAATTATTTCCCACCCTATTCCCCTATATACCCACAACCCGCTACAGAAAATACATTAATACAATTTACATAATTATCAATTAATCAATTAATTAAAATGAATTACCAAATATATTTGAATTAATTACCAATTAAAAATGTAAATATCACTTAATTCAAAATAAATACCAATAAATACATTTAAACATTTAATAATTATATTTAAATTACTTCCCAACCTATTCACCTATAAAACCACAACCCACTACAAAAAATACATTAATAAAATTAACATAATTATCAATTAATCAATTAATTAAAATAATTAACAAGTATATTTTAATTATTACCAATTAATTATTAATTAACAATTAATTCAAAATAAATACCAATAAATAAATTTACATATTTATTTAATTATAATTAAATTACTTCCCACCCTATTCCCCTATAAAACCCACAACCCGCTACAGAATTATATTACGCAAAAATGAAATACCATAAAATTAATTAATTAAAATAAACTATAAAATAAATATACACTTTTCACACCTATACTAACATAAAAATACTTTAAAAATTAATATTAACTTACTTACCTCTAATTTGATATTTTTGTTGTCTATATTCTGTTCATTCTATATTTTTGCAGTCTATATTCTATCCATTCGATATTGTGTCCATTCTATATTTTTAACTCGATATTAATGTAACTTGATATTAAAAACTCGATATTTTGACTGTATACCGGCGCGGAGCAGGGCGGCAGCATGGCAGCCTGCTCCCGCACCACTAAAGTAGCAATCAGGCCCTTTATCTCTGTGGCCTGCCCAACAATATTGCTACAACAAGGGGAGCAGGGCTCCTGCTGGCGGTAGTGCTGTTAGACGTGAAAAAGGCATTTGACTCAGTGGAGTTGCTGTTCCTTTTTGCAATTATGAAGAAAATGGGCTTTGGACCGAAATCTTTGCGTTGGGTTGGACTCCTTTATAGGATGCCAAAGACCTGGGTTAAAGCGAATGGAATTCTCTTCCAAGAGTTCCCCAGAGGCCAGGGTAATAGACATGCTGCTCCCTGTCACCTATGTTGTTTCACCCCGGCAATACAGTTGCTGGCAGGTTAGAACAGGATGGATGCACAAGTTTGGGACTGGCAATGGAGGAGCCATGGTAGGAGAGGATCTCTCTATGCCAATGATGTCCTATCATACTTGGAGGAGCAGAAGCTGTCTCTGGCCCAGGTGGCGGAGATCTTTAAGATATATGGTAGGTATTCAGGATTTGGTTACTAACTGGGTATTCCCCTGTGTTCGGGGAGGTTCAGGGTGATCTCCACGTACCTCTTAGAGTGGTCTCAGATCATTTCCAGTATTTCGGTCTCTGGACAGGTCTACTCATAGTGTAAAGGGGTAGGCAATAAATTCTGCACCACTGGAGAGTTGGTGCAGTTTTTCCCACTCCTCATTCAAAGAAGAGTTCCGGCCAAACCCTGCCAACCGCAGCATGGTGACGTTTTTTCTCAGGCGTGGCTTGTCAATGATAAGTTGGCTAGTGCGAGCAATATTTGGCGACCCCTAGTTCGATTTCTAGTCACTAGGAGGGCACCAGGTAAGATTTCCCCCAATGCTGGTGGTTGTGACCGTTCAAGATTAGAAAAGATGCCACTCCAGTAGGAGATCCACTCAACTGACAGCCAAACCAACTTGAGAATTAGCACCCTCTGATGCACAGCATGGTGCAGTCCATGCTGATTTTCAAGATGGACGAGTTTCAGGCACTGAAAATCAGCACAAGCAGTGTGACATGCCTGATTCTGCTCGCTCACGGAACTCCGCAGAATCTCACTGAGTTTTCATGTAACTCAGCGGTATTCCATGGAGGGAAACTGTGAGTTCTGCAACTCCTAATTATGAGGATAATTTAACTTCAATACTGCTCAGATTGGAGGAGGAGGTCACCCACTGAAGGGTGCTCCCAGCCTAACTGATGGGCAGAGCTGTGCTCTTCAAAATGATCAACCTTCCCAGACTCACATATATTTTGCAGAGCAGTCCTCACCTGGTAACGGGGGCTTGCTTTCGTAAAACCAATAGTTGTTTGGGCACCTTGCTGTGGTTGAGTGGACAACCATGTGTGGCACTCTACACCCGCCAGCAGTCCACTTATGAGAGCAGAATAGCCCTGACAAGGGCCGCTCAGGTCAGTATTGTGAAAGAGTGGGCAAATACTGCATTGGAAGATTCGACCTATCAACATGGTTGTAAAGCCCTAGGTGCCTAGGGACTCATGTCCTTTCTGGTAGTAGAATAAGCCCAAGTGCCCTGGGGGTGACCAATGGTGTGTGTGGTTTAGAGCACTCTCCAGAAAGTAATGGGATGGGAAATGGGATTGATGTCCAAAACCCCTGCTCTGGCTGAGCAATAAGTTGAGGGCAGTATCAGCCCTGCAGGAGTTTAGAAAATGGGATCTCATCTGCCTCTGCGCATTACAGGATGTGTGGGATGCGAATGGTATGGTACTATTTGCTCATCTTAGACAGGAATACAACATGGCATCCGCACAACTTTTTGTATTTTACCAGCTGAGGCACCTCCTGCAGGTGAGAATAGACCCAGAGGAGGACACAATGGAAGAATACCTCCTTGAGAGATGACTTCTGGATGGCCATATGATGGCCAAATCAATCTCCCTTACCAATGAGATACTCATGAACAAGTCACACAAGATCTCTGGGGACAGAGATCAAGAACCCAGCCGTAGTCTATGACTCTATTCCCAAAGCACACAATGGTGTTGGAATAGTGTCAATAGTTCCAAGAAAGAAAAAAAGGAAAAAAAGGAAAAATATTCCTTTTTTTAGGTGTCCCCTCACTCACCAGGGTTGCCCCACGGTGACATGCTTCATCATAGGGGCCATCCCAGCCCTCTACGGGCTGGGGCGTGCTGCAACTTGCGGAATTACGTAGGAGCACTTACAAAAGACTATGTGTGGTGCAAGGTATGTGATGTGAAGGAGTGGAGTATATGTGATTAGTTAAAATTACCTGCCTAGTGAGTTGCAAATACTTTATTCTGGCTCCTAGGTGGTAAAGCTAAAAATGGGGTAGAAATGGTAGGATACCTAAATTGTAATGGGTTTAGTTGAACCTAACAACTCCTGTCTGCCAACATGTTTTGTGCGTCCCCCTAGCACTTCCTCAGGGCTACACAGGGACCAGCCCTGTGAATCGCCACTCC
>NW_028255343.1:0-45278 GCF_964263255.1 Lissotriton vulgaris
TCCAAATGGTATTTAATTAACTTCCCGAGCCCCTGGAAGCATGAAAATCACTTTAAACATGCTAATTTTAGCTCTAACACTGATGATCCACCTACAAATGTGAACTGACGTTCAAAAATAAAACATTTGAAAACGGACCATTTTCCACATTTCTGAAGCATGACGTAATGGGGGGGTGTTATCTCTTTTGTCGAAAATCAGCCGTTTTTGCTCGAACATTAAATGCCTCCAAATGGTATTTAATTAACTTCCCGGGGTGAAGAAACCCTTTTTGAGAACTCAGAGTGAGTAAATTGGCCATTTTCATGCACTTTTAACCATTCATAAATCTTGTGTTTTGGGCCCCTGGAAGCATGAAAATCACTTTAAACATGCTAATTTTAGCTCTAACACTGATGATCCACCTACAAATGTGAACTGACGTTCAAAAATAAAACATTTGAAAACGGACCATTTTCCACATTTCTGAAGCATGACGTAATGGGGGGGTGTTATCTCTTTTGTCGAAAATCAGCCGTTTTGCTCGAACATTAAATGCCTCCAAATGGTATTTAATTAACTTCCCGAGCCCCTGGAAGCATGAAAATCACTTTAAACATGCTAATTTTAGCTCTAACACTGATGATCCACCTACAAATGTGAACTGACGTTCAAAAATAAAACATTTGAAAACGGACCATTTTCCACATTTCTGAAGCATGACGTAATGGGGGGGTGTTATCTCTTTTGTCGAAAATCAGCCGTTTTTGCTCGAACATTAAATGCCTCCAAATGGTATTTAATTAACTTCCGGGGTGAAGAAACCCTTTTTGAGAACTCAGAGTGAGTAAATTGGCCATTTTCATGCACTTTTAACCATTCCATAAATCTTGTGTTTTGGGCCCCTGGAAGCATGAAAATCACTTTAAACATGCTAATTTTAGCTCTAACACTGATGATCCACCTACAAATGTGAACTGACGTTCAAAAATAAAACATTTGAAAACGGACCATTTTCCACATTTCTGAAGCATGACGTAATGGGGGGGTGTTATCTCTTTTGTCGAAAATCAGCCGTTTTTGCTCGAACATTAAATGCCTCCAAATGGTATTTAATTAACTTCCCGAGCCCCTGGAAGCATGAAAATCACTTTAAACATGCTAATTTTAGCTCTAACACTGATGATCCACCTACAAATGTGAACTGACGTTCAAAAATAAAACATTTGAAAACGGACCATTTTCCACATTTCTGAAGCATGACGTAATGGGGGGGTGTTATCTCTTTTGTCGAAAATCAGCCGTTTTTGCTCGAACATTAAATGCCTCCAAATGGTATTTAATTAACTTCCCGGGGTGAAGAAACCCTTTTTGAGAACTCAGAGTGAGTAAATTGGCCATTTTCATGCACTTTTAACCATTCCATAAATCTTGTGTTTTGGGCCCCTGGAAGCATGAAAATAACTTTAAACATGCTAATTTTAGCTCTAACACTGATGATCCACCTACAAATGTGAACTGACGTTCAAAAATAAAACATTTGAAAACGGACCATTTTCCACATTTCTGAAGCATGACGTAATGGGGGGGTGTTATCTCTTTTGTCGAAAATCAGCCGTTTTTGCTCGAACATTAAATGCCTCCAAATGGTATTTAATTAACTTCCCGAGCCCCTGGAAGCATGAAAATCACTTTAAACATGCTATTTTAGCTCTAACACTGATGATCCACCTACAAATGTGAACTGACGTTCAAAAATAAAACATTTGAAAACGGACCATTTTCCACATTTCTGAAGCATGACGTAATGGGGGGGTGTTATCTCTTTTGTCGAAAATCAGCCGTTTTTGCTCGAACATTAAATGCCTCCAAATGGTATTTAATTAACTTCCCGGGGTGAAGAAACCCTTTTTGAGAACTCAGAGTGAGTAAATTGGCCATTTTCATGCACTTTTAACCATTCCATAAATCTTGTGTTTTGGGCCCCTGGAAGCATGAAAATCACTTTAAACATGCTAATTTTAGCTCTAACACTGATGATCCACCTACAAATGTGAACTGACGTTCAAAAATAAAACATTTGAAAACGGACCATTTTCCACATTTCTGAAGCATGACGTAATGGGGGGGTGTTATCTCTTTTGTCGAAAATCAGCCGTTTTTGCTCGAACATTAAATGCCTCCAAATGGTATTTAATTAACTTCCCGAGCCCCTGGAAGCATGAAAATCACTTTAAACATGCTAATTTTAGCTCTAACACTGATGATCCACCTACAAATGTGAACTGACGTTCAAAAATAAAACATTTGAAAACGGACCATTTTCCACATTTCTGAAGCATGACGTAATGGGGGGGTGTTATCTCTTTTGTCGAAAATCAGCCGTTTTTGCTCGAACATTAAATGCCTCCAAATGGTATTTAATTAACTTCCCGAGCCCCTGGAAGCATGAAAATCACTTTAAACATGCTAATTTTAGCTCTAACACTGATGATCCACCTACAAATGTGAACTGACGTTCAAAAATAAAACATTTGAAAACGGACCATTTTCCACATTTCTGAAGCATGACGTAATGGGGGGGTGTTATCTCTTTTGTCGAAAATCAGCCGTTCTTGCTCGAACATTAAATGCCTCCAAATGGTATTTAATTAACTTCCCGGGGTGAAGAAACCCTTTTTGAGAACTCAGAGTGAGTAAATTGGCCATTTTCATGCACTTTTAACCATTCCATAAATCTTGTGTTTTGGGCCCCTGGAAGCATGAAAATCACTTTAAACATGCTAATTTTAGCTCTAACACTGATGATCCACCTACAAATGTGAACTGACGTTCAAAAATAAAACATTTGAAAACGGACCATTTTCCACATTTCTGAAGCATGACGTAATGGGGGGGTGTTATCTCTTTTGTCGAAAATCAGCCGTTTTTGCTCGAACATTAAATGCCTCCAAATGGTATTTAATTAACTTCCCGAGCCCCTGGAAGCATGAAAATCACTTTAAACATGCTAATTTTAGCTCTAACACTGATGATCCACCTACAAATGTGAACTGACGTTCAAAAATAAAACATTTGAAAACGGACCATTTTCCACATTTCTGAAGCATGACGTAATGGGGGGGTGTTATCTCTTTTGTCGAAAATCAGCCGTTTTTGCTCGAACATTAAATGCCTCCAAATGGTATTTAATTAACTTCCCGAGCCCCTGGAAGCATGAAAATCACTTTAAACATGCTAATTTTAGCTCTAACACTGATGATCCACCTACAAATGTGAACTGACGTTCAAAAATAAAACATTTGAAAACGGACCATTTTCCACATTTCTGAAGCATGACGTAATGGGGGGGTGTTATCTCTTTTGTCGAAAATCAGCCGTTTTTGCTCGAACATTAAATGCCTCCAAATGGTATTTAATTAACTTCCCGAGCCCCTGGAAGCATGAAAATCACTTTAAACATGCTAATTTTAGCTCTAACACTGATGATCCACCTACAAATGTGAACTGACGTTCAAAAATAAAACATTTGAAAACGGACCATTTTCCACATTTCTGAAGCATGACGTAATGGGGGGGTGTTATCTCTTTTGTCGAAAATCAGCCGTTTTTGCTCGAACATTAAATGCCTCCAAATGGTATTTAATTAACTTCCCGAGCCCCTGGAAGCATGAAAATCACTTTAAACATGCTAATTTTAGCTCTAACACTGATGATCCACCTACAAATGTGAACTGACGTTCAAAAATAAAACATTTGAAAACGGACCATTTTCCACATTTCTGAAGCATGACGTAATGGGGGGGTGTTATCTCTTTTGTCGAAAATCAGCCGTTTTTGCTCGAACATTAAATGCCTCCAAATGGTATTTAATTAACTTCCCGGGGTGAAGAAACCCTTTTTGAGAACTCAGAGTGAGTAAATTGGCCATTTTCATGCACTTTTAACCATTCCATAAATCTTGTGTTTTGGGCCCCTGGAAGCATGAAAATCACTTTAAACATGCTAATTTTAGCTCTAACACTGATGATCCACCTACAAATGTGAACTGACGTTCAAAAATAAAACATTTGAAAACGGACCATTTTCCACATTTCTGAAGCATGACGTAATGGGGGGGTGTTATCTCTTTTGTCGAAAATCAGCCGTTTTTGCTCGAACATTAAATGCCTCCAAATGGTATTTAATTAACTTCCCGAGCCCCTGGAAGCATGAAAATCACTTTAAACATGCTAATTTTAGCTCTAACACTGATGATCCACCTACAAATGTGAACTGACGTTCAAAAATAAAACATTTGAAAACGGACCATTTTCCACATTTCTGAAGCATGACGTAATGGGGGGGTGTTATCTCTTTTGTCGAAAATCAGCCGTTTTTGCTCGAACATTAAATGCCTCCAAATGGTATTTAATTAACTTCCCGGGGTGAAGAAACCCTTTTTGAGAACTCAGAGTGAGTAAATTGGCCATTTTCATGCACTTTTAACCATTCCATAAATCTTGTGTTTTGGGCCCCTGGAAGCATGAAAATCACTTTAAACATGCTAATTTTAGCTCTAACACTGATGATCCACCTACAAATGTGAACTGACGTTCAAAAATAAAACATTTGAAAACGGACCATTTTCCACATTTCTGAAGCATGACGTAATGGGGGGGTGTTATCTCTTTTGTCGAAAATCAGCCGTTTTTGCTCGAACATTAAATGCCTCCAAATGGTATTTAATTAACTTCCCGAGCCCCTGGAAGCATGAAAATCACTTTAAACATGCTAATTTTAGCTCTAACACTGATGATCCACCTACAAATGTGAACTGACGTTCAAAAATAAAACATTTGAAAACGGACCATTTTCCACATTTCTGAAGCATGACGTAATGGGGGGGTGTTATCTCTTTTGTCGAAAATCAGCCGTTTTTGCTCGAACATTAAATGCCTCCAAATGGTATTTAATTAACTTCCCGGGGTGAAGAAACCCTTTTTGAGAACTCAGAGTGAGTAAATTGGCCATTTTCATGCACTTTTAACCATTCCATAAATCTTGTGTTTTGGGCCCCTGGAAGCATGAAAATCACTTTAAACATGCTAATTTTAGCTCTAACACTGATGATCCACCTACAAATGTGAACTGACGTTCAAAAATAAAACATTTGAAAACGGACCATTTTCCACATTTCTGAAGCATGACGTAATGGGGGGGTGTTATCTCTTTTGTCGAAAATCAGCCGTTTTTGCTCGAACATTAAATGCCTCCAAATGGTATTTAATTAACTTCCCGAGCCCCTGGAAGCATGAAAATCACTTTAAACATGCTAATTTTAGCTCTAACACTGATGATCCACCTACAAATGTGAACTGACGTTCAAAAATAAAACATTTGAAAACGGACCATTTTCCACATTTCTGAAGCATGACGTAATGGGGGGGTGTTATCTCTTTTGTCGAAAATCAGCCGTTTTTGCTCGAACATTAAATGCCTCCAAATGGTATTTAATTAACTTCCCGGGGTGAAGAAACCCTTTTTGAGAACTCAGAGTGAGTAAATTGGCCATTTTCATGCACTTTTAACCATTCCATAAATCTTGTGTTTTGGGCCCCTGGAAGCATGAAAATCACTTTAAACATGCTAATTTTAGCTCTAACACTGATGATCCACCTACAAATGTGAACTGACGTTCAAAAATAAAACATTTGAAAACGGACCATTTTCCACATTTCTGAAGCATGACGTAATGGGGGGGTGTTATCTCTTTTGTCGAAAATCAGCCGTTTTTGCTCGAACATTAAATGCCTCCAAATGGTATTTAATTAACTTCCCGAGCCCCTGGAAGCATGAAAATCACTTTAAACATGCTAATTTTAGCTCTAACACTGATGATCCACCTACAAATGTGAACTGACGTTCAAAAATAAAACATTTGAAAACGGACCATTTTCCACATTTCTGAAGCATGACGTAATGGGGGGGTGTTATCTCTTTTGTCGAAAATCAGCCGTTTTTGCTCGAACATTAAATGCCTCCAAATGGTATTTAATTAACTTCCCGAGGTGAAGAAACCCTTTTTGAGAACTCAGAGTGAGTAAATTGGCCATTTTCATGCACTTTTAACCATTCCATAAATCTTGTGTTTTGGGCCCCTGGAAGCATGAAAATCACTTTAAACATGCTAATTTTAGCTCTAACACTGATGATCCACCTACAAATGTGAACTGACGTTCAAAAATAAAACATTTGAAAACGGACCATTTTCCACATTTCTGAAGCATGACGTAATGGGGGGGTGTTATCTCTTTTGTCGAAAATCAGCCGTTTTTGCTCGAACATTAAATGCCTCCAAATGGTATTTAATTAACTTCCCGAGCCCCTGGAAGCATGAAAATCACTTTAAACATGCTAATTTTAGCTCTAACACTGATGATCCACCTACAAATGTGAACTGACGTTCAAAAATAAAACATTTGAAAACGGACCATTTTCCACATTTCTGAAGCATGACGTAATGGGGGGGTGTTATCTCTTTTGTCGAAAATCAGCCGTTTTTGCTCGAACATTAAATGCCTCCAAATGGTATTTAATTAACTTCCCGGGGTGAAGAAACCCTTTTTGAGAACTCAGAGTGAGTAAATTGGCCATTTTCATGCACTTTTAACCATTCCATAAATCTTGTGTTTTGGGCCCCTGGAAGCATGAAAATCACTTTAAACATGCTAATTTTAGCTCTAACACTGATGATCCACCTACAAATGTGAACTGACGTTCAAAAATAAAACATTTGAAAACGGACCATTTTCCACATTTCTGAAGCATGACGTAATGGGGGGGTGTTATCTCTTTTGTCGAAAATCAGCCGTTTTTGCTCGAACATTAAATGCCTCCAAATGGTATTTATTTCACTTCCCGAGCCCCTGGAAGCATAAAAATCACTTTAAACATGCTAATTTTAGCTCTAACACTGATGATCCACCTACAAATGTGAACTGACGTTCAAAAATAAAACATTTGAAAACGGACCATTTTCCACATTTCTGAAGCATGACGTAATGGGGGGGTGTTATCTCTTTTGTCGAAAATCAGCCGTTTTTGCTCGAACATTAAATGCCTCCAAATGGTATTTATTTCACTTCCCGAGCCCCTGGAAGCATGAAAATCACTTTAAACATGCTAATTTTAGCTCTAACACTGATGATCCACCTACAAATGTGAACTGACGTTCAAAAATAAAACATTTGAAAACGGACCATTTTCCACATTTCTGAAGCATGACGTAATGGGGGGGTGTTATCTCTTTTGTCGAAAATCAGCCGTTTTTGTTAGAACATTAAATGCCTCCAAATGGTATTTAATTAACTTCCCGGGGTGAAGAAACCCTTTTTGAGAACTCAGAGTGAGTAAATTGGCCATTTTCATGCACTTTTAACCATTCCATAAATCTTGTGTTTTGGGCCCCTGGAAGCATGAAAATCACTTTAAACATGCTAATTTTAGCTCTAACACTGATGATCCACCTACAAATGTGAACTGACGTTCAAAAATAAAACATTTGAAAACGGACCATTTTCCACATTTCTGAAGCATGACGTAATGGGGGGGTGTTATCTCTTTTGTCGAAAATCAGCCGTTTTTGCTCGAACATTAAATGCCTCCAAATGGTATTTAATTAACTTCCCGAGCCCCTGGAAGCATGAAAATCACTTTAAACATGCTAATTTTAGCTCTAACACTGATGATCCACCTACAAATGTGAACTGACGTTCAAAAATAAAACATTTGAAAACGGACCATTTTCCACATTTCTGAAGCATGACGTAATGGGGGGGTGTTATCTCTTTTGTCGAAAATCAGCCGTTTTTGCTCGAACATTAAATGCCTCCAAATGGTATTTAATTAACTTCCCGGGGTGAAGAAACCCTTTTTGAGAACTCAGAGTGAGTAAATTGGCCATTTTCATGCACTTTTAACCATTCCATAAATCTTGTGTTTTGGGCCCCTGGAAGCATGAAAATCACTTTAAACATGCTAATTTTAGCTCTAACACTGATGATCCACCTACAAATGTGAACTGACGTTCAAAAATAAAACATTTGAAAACGGACCATTTTCCACATTTCTGAAGCATGACGTAATGGGGGGTGTTATCTCTTTTGTCGAAAATCAGCCGTTTTTGCTCGAACATTAAATGCCTCCAAATGGTATTTAATTAACTTCCCGAGCCCCTGGAAGCATGAAAATCACTTTAAACATGCTAATTTTAGCTCTAACACTGATGATCCACCTACAAATGTGAACTGACGTTCAAAAATAAAACATTTGAAAACGGACCATTTTCCACATTTCTGAAGCATGACGTAATGGGGGGGTGTTATCTCTTTTGTCGAAAATCAGCCGTTTTTGCTCGAACATTAAATGCCTCCAAATGGTATTTAATTAACTTCCCGGGGTGAAGAAACCCTTTTTGAGAACTCAGAGTGAGTAAATTGGCCATTTTCATGCACTTTTAACCATTCCATAAATCTTGTGTTTTGGGCCCCTGGAAGCATGAAAATCACTTTAAACATGCTAATTTTAGCTCTAACACTGATGATCCACCTACAAATGTGAACTGACGTTCAAAAATAAAACATTTGAAAACGGACCATTTTCCACATTTCTGAAGCATGACGTAATGGGGGGGGTGTTATCTCTTTTGTCGAAAATCAGCCGTTTTTGCTCGAACATTAAATGCCTCCAAATGGTATTTAATTAACTTCCTGAGCCCCTGGAAGCATGAAAATCACTTTAAACATGCTAATTTTAGCTCTAACACTGATGATCCACCTACAAATGTGAACTGACGTTCAAAAATAAAACATTTGAAAACGGACCATTTTCCACATTTCTGAAGCATGACGTAATGGGGGGGTGTTATCTCTTTTGTCGAAAATCAGCCGTTTTTGCTCGAACATTAAATGCCTCCAAATGGTATTTAATTAACTTCCCGGGGTGAAGAAACCCTTTTTGAGAACTCAGAGTGAGTAAATTGGCCATTTTCATGCACTTTTAACCATTCCATAAATCTTGTGTTTTGGGCCCCTGGAAGCATGAAAATCACTTTAAACATGCTAATTTTAGCTCTAACACTGATGATCCACCTACAAATGTGAACTGACGTTCAAAAATAAAACATTTGAAAACGGACCATTTTCCAAATTTCTGAAGCATGACGTAATGGGGGGGTGTTATCTCTTTTGTCGAAAATCAGCCGTTTTTGCTCGAACATTAAATGCCTCCAAATGGTATTTAATTAACTTCCCGAGCCCCTGGAAGCATGAAAATCACTTTAAACATGCTAATTTTAGCTCTAACACTGATGATCCACCTACAAATGTGAACTGACGTTCAAAAATAAAACATTTGAAAACGGACCATTTTCCACATTTCTGAAGCATGACGTAATGGGGGGGTGTTATCTCTTTTGTCGAAAATCAGCCGTTTTTGCTCGGACATTAAATGCCTCCAAATGGTATTTAATTAACTTCCCGGGGTGAAGAAACCCTTTTTGAGAACTCAGAGTGAGTAAATTGGCCATTTTCATGCACTTTTAACCATTCCATAAATCTTGTGTTTTGGGCCCCTGGAAGCATGAAAATCACTTTAAACATGCTAATTTTAACTCTAACACTGATGATCCACCTACAAATGTGAACTGACGTTCAAAAATAAAACATTTGAAAACGGACCATTTTCCACATTTCTGAAGCATGACGTAATGGGGGGGTGTTATCTCTTTTGTCGAAAATCAGCCGTTTTTGCTCGAACATTAAATGCCTCCAAATGGTATTTATTTCACTTCCCGAGCCCCTGGAAGCATAAAAATCACTTTAAACATGCTAATTTTAGCTCTAACACTGATGATCCACCTACAAATGTGAACTGACGTTCAAAAATAAAACATTTGAAAACGGACCATTTTCCACATTTCTGAAGCATGACGTAATGGGGGGGTGTTATCTCTTTTGTCGAAAATCAGCCGTTTTTGCTCGAACATTAAATGCCTCCAAATGGTATTTATTTCACTTCCCGAGCCCCTGGAAGCATGAAAATCACTTTAAACATGCTAATTTTAGCTCTAACACTGATGATCCACCTACAAATGTGAACTGACGTTCAAAAATAAAACATTTGAAAACGGACCATTTTCCACATTTCTGAAGCATGACGTAATGGGGGGGTGTTATCTCTTTTGTCGAAAATCAGCCGTTTTTGCTCGAACATTAAATGCCTCCAAATGGTATTTAATTAACTTCCCGGGGTGAAGAAACCCTTTTTGAGAACTCAGAGTGAGTAAATTGGCCATTTTCATGCACTTTTAACCATTCCATAAATCTTGTGTTTTGGGCCCCTGGAAGCATGAAAATCACTTTAAACATGCTAATTTTAGCTCTAACACTGATGATCCACCTACAAATGTGAACTGACGTTCAAAAATAAAACATTTGAAAACGGACCATTTTCCACATTTCTGAAGCATGACGTAATGGGGGGGTGTTATCTCTTTTGTCGAAAATCAGCCGTTTTTGCTCGAACATTAAATGCCTCCAAATGGTATTTAATTAACTTCCCGAGCCCCTGGAAGCATGAAAATCACTTTAAACATGCTAATTTTAGCTCTAACACTGATGATCCACCTACAAATGTGAACTGACGTTCAAAAATAAAACATTTGAAAACGGACCATTTTCCACATTTCTGAAGCATGACGTAATGGGGTGGTGTTATCTCTTTTGTCGAAAATCAGCCGTTTTTGCTCGAACATTAAATGCCTCCAAATGGTATTTAATTAACTTCCCGGGGTGAAGAAACCCTTTTTGAGAACTCAGAGTGAGTAAATTGGCCATTTTCATGCACTTTTAACCATTCCATAAATCTTGTGTTTTGGGCCCCTGGAAGCATGAAAATCACTTTAAACATGCTAATTTTAGCTCTAACACTGATGATCCACCTACAAATGTGAACTGACGTTCAAAAATAAAACATTTGAAAACGGACCATTTTCCACATTTCTGAAGCATGACGTAATGGGGGGGTGTTATCTCTTTTGTCGAAAATCAGCCGTTTTTGCTCGAACATTAAATGCCTCCAAATGGTATTTAATTAACTTCCTGAGCCCCTGGAAGCATGAAAATCACTTTAAACATGCTAATTTTAGCTCTAACACTGATGATCCACCTACAAATGTGAACTGACGTTCAAAAATAAAACATTTGAAAACGGACCATTTTCCACATTTCTGAAGCATGACGTAATGGGGGGGTGTTATCTCTTTTGTCGAAAATCAGCCGTTTTTGCTCGAACATTAAATGCCTCCAAATGGTATTTAATTAACTTCCCGGGGTGAAGAAACCCTTTTTGAGAACTCAGAGTGAGTAAATTGGCCATTTTCATGCACTTTTAACCATTCCATAAATCTTGTGTTTTGGGCCCCTGGAAGCATGAAAATCACTTTAAACATGCTAATTTTAGCTCTAACACTGATGATCCACCTACAAATGTGAACTGACGTTCAAAAATAAAACATTTGAAAACGGACCATTTTCCACATTTCTGAAGCATGACGTAATGGGGGGGTGTTATCTCTTTTGTCGAAAATCAGCCGTTTTTGCTCGAACATTAAATGCCTCCAAATGGTATTTAATTAACTTCCCGAGCCCCTGGAAGCATGAAAATCACTTTAAACATGCTAATTTTAACTCTAACACTGATGATCCACCTACAAATGTGAACTGACGTTCAAAAATAAAACATTTGAAAACGGACCATTTTCCACATTTCTGAAGCATGACGTAATGGGGGGGTGTTATCTCTTTTGTCGAAAATCAGCCGTTTTTGCTCGAACATTAAATGCCTCCAAATGGTATTTAATTAACTTCCCGGGGTGAAGAAACCCTTTTTGAGAACTCAGAGTGAGTAAATTGGCCATTTTCATGCACTTTTAACCATTCCATAAATCTTGTGTTTTGGGCCCCTGGAAGCATGAAAATCACTTTAAACATGCTAATTTTAGCTCTAACACTGATGATCCACCTACAAATGTGAACTGACGTTCAAAAATAAAACATTTGAAAACGGACCATTTTCCACATTTCTGAAGCATGACGTAATGGGGGGGTGTTATCTCTTTTGTCGAAAATCAGCCGTTTTTGCTCGAACATTAAATGCCTCCAAATGGTATTTATTTCACTTCCCGAGCCCCTGGAAGCATAAAAATCACTTTAAACATGCTAATTTTAGCTCTAACACTGATGATCCACCTACAAATGTGAACTGACGTTCAAAAATAAAACATTTGAAAACGGACCATTTTCCACATTTCTGAAGCATGACGTAATGGGGGGGTGTTATCTCTTTTGTCGAAAATCAGCCGTTTTTGCTCGAACATTAAATGCCTCCAAATGGTATTTATTTCACTTCCCGAGCCCCTGGAAGCATGAAAATCACTTTAAACATGCTAATTTTAGCTCTAACACTGATGATCCACCTACAAATGTGAACTGACGTTCAAAAATAAAACATTTGAAAACGGACCATTTTCCACATTTCTGAAGCATGACGTAATGGAGGGGTGTTATCTCTTTTGTCGAAAATCAGCCGTTTTTGCTCGAACATTAAATGCCTCCAAATGGTATTTAATTAACTTCCCGGGGTGAAGAAACCCTTTTTGAGAACTCAGAGTGAGTAAATTGGCCATTTTCATGCACTTTTAACCTTTCCATAAATCTTGTGTTTTGGGCCCCTGGAAGCATGAAAATCACTTTAAACATGCTAATTTTAGCTCTAACACTGATGATCCACCTACAAATGTGAACTGACGTTCAAAAATAAAACATTTGAAAACGGACCATTTTCCACATTTCTGAAGCATGACGTAATGGGGGGGTGTTATCTCTTTTGTCGAAAATCAGCCGTTTTTGCTCGAACATTAAATGCCTCCAAATGGTATTTAATTAACTTCCCGAGCCCCTGGAAGCATGAAAATCACTTTAAACATGCTAATTTTAGCTCTAACACTGATGATCCACCTACAAATGTGAACTGACGTTCAAAAATAAAACATTTGAAAACGGACCATTTTCCACATTTCTGAAGCATGACGTAATGGGGGGGTGTTATCTCTTTTGTCGAAAATCAGCCGTTTTTGCTCGAACATTAAATGCCTCCAAATGGTATTTAATTAACTTCCCGAGCCCCTGGAAGCATGAAAATCACTTTAAACATGCTAATTTTAGCTCTAACACTGATGATCCACCTACAAATGTGAACTGACGTTCAAAAATAAAACATTTGAAAACGGACCATTTTCCACATTTCTGAAGCATGACGTAATGGGGGGGTGTTATCTCTTTTGTCGAAAATCAGCCGTTTTTGCTCGAACATTAAATGCCTCCAAATGGTATTTAATTAACTTCCCGGGGTGAAGAAACCCTTTTTGAGAACTCAGAGTGAGTAAATTGGCCATTTTCATGCACTTTTAACCATTCCATAAATCTTGTGTTTTGGGCCCCTGGAAGCATGAAAATCACTTTAAACATGCTAATTTTAGCTCTAACACTGATGATCCACCTACAAATGTGAACTGACGTTCAAAAATAAAACATTTGAAAACGGACCATTTTCCACATTTCTGAAGCATGACGTAATGGGGGGGTGTTATCTCTTTTGTCGAAAATCAGCCGTTTTTGCTCGAACATTAAATGCCTCCAAATGGTATTTATTTCACTTCCCGAGCCCCTGGAAGCATAAAAATCACTTTAAACATGCTAATTTTAGCTCTAACACTGATGATCCACCTACAAATGTGAACTGACGTTCAAAAATAAAACATTTGAAAACGGACCATTTTCCACATTTCTGAAGCATGACGTAATGGGGGGGTGTTATCTCTTTTGTCGAAAATCA
This sequence comes from Lissotriton vulgaris, assembly GCF_964263255.1. Classification (NCBI taxonomy): domain Eukaryota; kingdom Metazoa; phylum Chordata; class Amphibia; order Caudata; family Salamandridae; genus Lissotriton; species Lissotriton vulgaris. The sequence continues at coordinate 13,915 of NW_028255343.1, forward strand.
GCCGTTTTTGCTCGAACATTAAATGCCTCCAAATGGTATTTATTTCACTTCCCGAGCCCCTGGAAGCATGAAAATCACTTTAAACATGCTAATTTTAGCTCTAACACTGATGATCCACCTACAAATGTGAACTGACGTTCAAAAATAAAACATTTGAAAACGGACCATTTTCCACATTTCTGAAGCATGACGTAATGGGGGGGTGTTATCTCTTTTGTCGAAAATCAGCCGTTTTTGCTCGAACATTAAATGCCTCCAAATGGTATTTAATTAACTTCCCGGGGTGAAGAAACCCTTTTTGAGAACTCAGAGTGAGTAAATTGGCCATTTTCATGCACTTTTAACCTTTCCATAAATCTTGTGTTTTGGGCCCCTGGAAGCATGAAAATCACTTTAAACATGCTAATTTTAGCTCTAACACTGATGATCCACCTACAAATGTGAACTGACGTTCAAAAATAAAACATTTGAAAACGGACCATTTTCCACATTTCTGAAGCATGACGTAATGGGGGGGTGTTATCTCTTTTGTCGAAAATCAGCCGTTTTTGCTCGAACATTAAATGCCTCCAAATGGTATTTAATTAACTTCCCGAGCCCCTGGAAGCATGAAAATCACTTTAAACATGCTAATTTTAGCTCTAACACTGATGATCCACCTACAAATGTGAACTGACGTTCAAAAATAAAACATTTGAAAACGGACCATTTTCCACATTTCTGAAGCATGACGTAATGGGGGGGTGTTATCTCTTTTGTCGAAAATCAGCCGTTTTTGCTCGAACATTAAATGCCTCCAAATGGTATTTAATTAACTTCCCGGGGTGAAGAAACCCTTTTTGAGAACTCAGAGTGAGTAAATTGGCCATTTTCATGCACTTTTAACCATTCCATAAATCTTGTGTTTTGGGCCCCTGGAAGCATGAAAATCACTTTAAACATGCTAATTTTAGCTCTAACACTGATGATCCACCTACAAATGTGAACTGACGTTCAAAAATAAAACATTTGAAAACGGACCATTTTCCACATTTCTGAAGCATGACGTAATGGGGGGGTGTTATCTCTTTTGTCGAAAATCAGCCGTTTTTGCTCGAACATTAAATGCCTCCAAATGGTATTTAATTAACTTCCCGAGCCCCTGGAAGCATGAAAATCACTTTAAACATGCTAATTTTAGCTCTAACACTGATGATCCACCTACAAATGTGAACTGACGTTCAAAAATAAAACATTTGAAAACGGACCATTTTCCACATTTCTGAAGCATGACGTAATGGGGGGGTGTTATCTCTTTTGTCGAAAATCAGCCGTTTTTGCTCGAACATTAAATGCCTCCAAATGGTATTTAATTAACTTCCCGGGGTGAAGAAACCCTTTTTGAGAACTCAGAGTGAGTAAATTGGCCATTTTCATGCACTTTTAACCATTCCATAAATCTTGTGTTTTGGGCCCCTGGAAGCATGAAAATCACTTTAAACATGCTAATTTTAGCTCTAACACTGATGATCCACCTACAAATGTGAACTGACGTTCAAAAATAAAACATTTGAAAACGGACCATTTTCCACATTTCTGAAGCATGACGTAATGGGGGGGTGTTATCTCTTTTGTCGAAAATCAGCCGTTTTTGCTCGAACATTAAATGCCTCCAAATGGTATTTATTTCACTTCCCGAGCCCCTGGAAGCATAAAAATCACTTTAAACATGCTAATTTTAGCTCTAACACTGATGATCCACCTACAAATGTGAACTGACGTTCAAAAATAAAACATTTGAAAACGGACCATTTTCCACATTTCTGAAGCATGACGTAATGGGGGGGTGTTATCTCTTTTGTCGAAAATCAGCCGTTTTTGCTCGAACATTAAATGCCTCCAAATGGTATTTATTTCACTTCCCGAGCCCCTGGAAGCATGAAAATCACTTTAAACATGCTAATTTTAGCTCTAACACTGATGATCCACCTACAAATGTGAACTGACGTTCAAAAATAAAACATTTGAAAACGGACCATTTTCCACATTTCTGAAGCATGACGTAATGGGGGGGTGTTATCTCTTTTGTCGAAAATCAGCCGTTTTTGCTCGAACATTAAATGCCTCCAAATGGTATTTAATTAACTTCCCGGGGTGAAGAAACCCTTTTTGAGAACTCAGAGTGAGTAAATTGGCCATTTTCATGCACTTTTAACCATTCCATAAATCTTGTGTTTTGGGCCCCTGGAAGCATGAAAATCACTTTAAACATGCTAATTTTAGCTCTAACACTGATGATCCACCTACAAATGTGAACTGACGTTCAAAAATAAAACATTTGAAAACGGACCATTTTCCACATTTCTGAAGCATGACGTAATGGGGGGGTGTTATCTCTTTTGTCGAAAATCAGCCGTTTTTGCTCGAACATTAAATGCCTCCAAATGGTATTTAATTAACTTCCCGAGCCCCTGGAAGCATGAAAATCACTTTAAACATGCTAATTTTAGCTCTAACACTGATGATCCACCTACAAATGTGAACTGACGTTCAAAAATAAAACATTTGAAAACGGACCATTTTCCACATTTCTGAAGCATGACGTAATGGGGGGGTGTTATCTCTTTTGTCGAAAATCAGCCGTTTTTGCTCGAACATTAAATGCCTCCAAATGGTATTTAATTAACTTCCCGGGGTGAAGAAACCCTTTTTGAGAACTCAGAGTGAGTAAATTGGCCATTTTCATGCACTTTTAACCATTCCATAAATCTTGTGTTTTGGGCCCCTGGAAGCATGAAAATCACTTTAAACATGCTAATTTTAGCTCTAACACTGATGATCCACCTACAAATGTGAACTGACGTTCAAAAATAAAACATTTGAAAACGGACCATTTTCCACATTTCTGAAGCATGACGTAATGGGGGGTGTTATCTCTTTTGTCGAAAATCAGCCGTTTTTGCTCGAACATTAAATGCCTCCAAATGGTATTTAATTAACTTCCCGAGCCCCTGGAAGCATGAAAATCACTTTAAACATGCTAATTTTAGCTCTAACACTGATGATCCACCTACAAATGTGAACTGATGTTCAAAAATAAAACATTTGAAAACGGACCATTTTCCACATTTCTGAAGCATGACGTAATGGGGGGGTGTTATCTCTTTTGTCGAAAATCAGCCGTTTTTGCTCGAACATTAAATGCCTCCAAATGGTATTTAATTAACTTCCCGGGGTGAAGAAACCCTTTTTGAGAACTCAGAGTGAGTAAATTGGCCATTTTCATGCACTTTTAACCATTCCATAAATCTTGTGTTTTGGGCCCCTGGAAGCATGAAAATCACTTTAAACATGCTAATTTTAGCTCTAACACTGATGATCCACCTACAAATGTGAACTGACGTTCAAAAATAAAACATTTGAAAACGGACCATTTTCCACATTTCTGAAGCATGACGTAATGGGGGGGTGTTATCTCTTTTATCGAAAATCAGCCGTTTTTGCTCGAACATTAAATGCCTCCAAATGGTATTTAATTAACTTCCCGAGCCCCTGGAAGCATGAAAATCACTTTAAACATGCTAATTTTAGCTCTAACACTGATGATCCACCTACAAATGTGAACTGACGTTCAAAAATAAAACATTTGAAAACGGACCATTTTCCACATTTCTGAAGCATGACGTAATGGGGGGGTGTTATCTCTTTTGTCGAAAATCAGCCGTTTTTGCTCGAACATTAAATGCCTCCAAATGGTATTTAATTAACTTCCCGGGGTGAAGAAACCCTTTTTGAGAACTCAGAGTGAGTAAATTGGCCATTTTCATGCACTTTTAACCATTCCATAAATCTTGTGTTTTGGGCCCCTGGAAGCATGAAAATCACTTTAAACATGCTAATTTTAGCTCTAACACTGATGATCCACCTACAAATGTGAACTGACGTTCAAAAATAAAACATTTGAAAACGGACCATTTTCCACATTTCTGAAGCATGACGTAATGGGGGGGTGTTATCTCTTTTGTCGAAAATCAGCCGTTTTTGCTCGAACATTAAATGCCTCCAAATGGTATTTAATTAACTTCCCGAGCCCCTGGAAGCATGAAAATCACTTTAAACATGCTAATTTTAGCTCTAACACTGATGATCCACCTACAAATGTGAACTGACGTTCAAAAATAAAACATTTGAAAACGGACCATTTTCCACATTTCTGAAGCATGACGTAATGGGGGGGTGTTATCTCTTTTGTCGAAAATCAGCCGTTTTTGCTCGAACATTAAATGCCTCCAAATGGTATTTAATTAACTTCCCGGGGTGAAGAAACCCTTTTTGAGAACTCAGAGTGAGTAAATTGGCCATTTTCATGCACTTTTAACCATTCCATAAATCTTGTGTTTTGGGCCCCTGGAAGCATGAAAATCACTTTAAACATGCTAATTTTAGCTCTAACACTGATGATCCACCTACAAATGTGAACTGACGTTCAAAAATAAAACATTTGAAAACGGACCATTTTCCACATTTCTGAAGCATGACGTAATGGGGGGGTGTTATCTCTTTTGTCGAAAATCAGCCGTTTTTGCTCGAACATTAAATGCCTCCAAATGGTATTTATTTCACTTCCCGAGCCCCTGGAAGCATGAAAATCACTTTAAACATGCTAATTTTAGCTCTAACACTGATGATCCACCTACAAATGTGAACTGACGTTCAAAAATAAAACATTTGAAAACGGACCATTTTCCACATTTCTGAAGCATGACGTAATGGGGGGGTGTTATCTCTTTTGTCGAAAATCAGCCGTTTTTGCTCAAACATTAAATGCCTCCAAATGGTATTTATTTCACTTCCCGAGCCCCTGGAAGCATGAAAATCACTTTAAACATGCTCATTTGAGCTCTAACACTGATGATCCACCTACAAATGTGAACTGACGTTCAAAAATAAAACATTTGAAAACGGACCATTTTCCACATTTCTGAAGCATGACGTAATGGGGGGGTGTTATCTCTTTTGTCGAAAATCAGCCGTTTTTGCTCGAACATTAAATGCCTCCAAATGGTATTTAATTAACTTCCCGGGGTGAAGAAACCCTTTTTGAGAACTCTGAGTGAGTAAATTGGCCATTTTCATGCACTTTTAACCATTCCATAAATCTTGTGTTTTGGGCCCCTGGAAGCATGAAAATCACTTTAAACATGCTAATTTTAGCTCTAACACTGATGATCCACCTACAAATGTGAACTGACGTTCAAAAATAAAACATTTGAAAACGGACCATTTTCCACATTTCTGAAGCATGACGTAATGGGGGGGTGTTATCTCTTTTGTCGAAAATCAGCCGTTTTTGCTCGAACATTAAATGCCTCCAAATGGTATTTAATTAACTTCCCGAGCCCCTGGAAGCATGAAAATCACTTTAAACATGCTAATTTTAGCTCTAACACTGATGATCCACCTACAAATGTGAACTGACGTTCAAAAATAAAACATTTGAAAACGGACCATTTTCCACATTTCTGAAGCATGACGTAATGGGGGGGTGTTATCTCTTTTGTCGAAAATCAGCCGTTTTTGCTCGAACATTAAATGCCTCCAAATGGTATTTAATTAACTTCCCGGGGTGAAGAAACCCTTTTTGAGAACTCAGAGTGAGTAAATTGGCCATTTTCATGCACTTTTAACCATTCCATAAATCTTGTGTTTTGGGCCCCTGGAAGCATGAAAATCACTTTAAACATGCTAATTTTAGCTCTAACACTGATGATCCACCTACAAATGTGAACTGACGTTCAAAAATAAAACATTTGAAAACGGACCATTTTCCACATTTCTGAAGCATGACGTAATGGGGGGGTGTTATCTCTTTTGTCGAAAATCAGCCGTTTTTGCTCGAACATTAAATGCCTCCAAATGGTATTTAATTAACTTCCCGGGGTGAAGAAACCCTTTTTGAGAACTCAGAGTGAGTAAATTGGCCATTTTCATGCACTTTTAACCATTCCATAAATCTTGTGTTTTGGGCCCCTGGAAGCATGAAAATCACTTTAAACATGCTAATTTTAGCTCTAACACTGATGATCCACCTACAAATGTGAACTGACGTTCAAAAATAAAACATTTGAAAACGGACCATTTTCCACATTTCTGAAGCATGACGTAATGGGGGGGTGTTATCTCTTTTGTCGAAAATCAGCCGTTTTTGCTCGAACATTAAATGCCTCCAAATGGTATTTAATTAACTTCCCGAGCCCCTGGAAGCATGAAAATCACTTTAAACATGCTAATTTTAGCTCTAACACTGATGATCCACCTACAAATGTGAACTGACGTTCAAAAATAAAACATTTGAAAACGGACCATTTTCCACATTTCTGAAGCATGACGTAATGGGGGGGTGTTATCTCTTTTGTCGAAAATCAGCCGTTTTTGCTCGAACATTAAATGCCTCCAAATGGTATTTAATTAACTTCCCGGGGTGAAGAAACCCTTTTTGAGAACTCAGAGTGAGTAAATTGGCCATTTTCATGCACTTTTAACCATTCCATAAATCTTGTGTTTTGGGCCCCTGGAAGCATGAAAATCACTTTAAACATGCTAATTTTAGCTCTAACACTGATGATCCACCTACAAATGTGAACTGACGTTCAAAAATAAAACATTTGAAAACGGACCATTTTCCACATTTCTGAAGCATGACGTAATGGGGGGGTGTTATCTCTTTTGTCGAAAATCAGCCGTTTTTGCTCGAACATTAAATGCCTCCAAATGGTATTTAATTAACTTCCCGGGGTGAAGAAACCCTTTTTGAGAACTCAGAGTGAGTAAATTGGCCATTTTCATGCACTTTTAACCATTCCATAAATCTTGTGTTTTGGGCCCCTGGAAGCATGAAAATCACTTTAAACATGCTAATTTTAGCTCTAACACTGATGATCCACCTACAAATGTGAACTGACGTTCAAAAATAAAACATTTGAAAACGGACCATTTTCCACATTTCTGAAGCATGACGTAATGGGGGGGTGTTATCTCTTTTGTCGAAAATCAGCCGTTTTTGCTCGAACATTAAATGCCTCCAAATGGTATTTAATTAACTTCCCGAGCCCCTGGAAGCATGAAAATCACTTTAAACATGCTAATTTTAGCTCTAACACTGATGATCCACCTACAAATGTGAACTGACGTTCAAAAATAAAACATTTGAAAACGGACCATTTTCCACATTTCTGAAGCATGACGTAATGGGGGGGTGTTATCTCTTTTGTCGAAAATCAGCCGTTTTTGCTCGAACATTAAATGCCTCCAAATGGTATTTAATTAACTTCCCGGGGTGAAGAAACCCTTTTTGAGAACTCAGAGTGAGTAAATTGGCCATTTTCATGCACTTTTAACCATTCCATAAATCTTGTGTTTTGGGCCCCTGGAAGCATGAAAATCACTTTAAACATGCTAATTTTAGCTCTAACACTGATGATCCACCTACAAATGTGAACTGACGTTCAAAAATAAAACATTTGAAAACGGACCATTTTCCACATTTCTGAAGCATGACGTAATGGGGGGGTGTTATCTCTTTTGTCGAAAATCAGCCGTTTTTGCTCGAACATTAAATGCCTCCAAATGGTATTTAATTAACTTCCCGGGGTGAAGAAACCCTTTTTGAGAACTCAGAGTGAGTAAATTGGCCATTTTCATGCACTTTTAACCATTCCATAAATCTTGTGTTTTGGGCCCCTGGAAGCATGAAAATCACTTTAAACATGCTAATTTTAGCTCTAACACTGATGATCCACCTACAAATGTGAACTGACGTTCAAAAATAAAACATTTGAAAACGGACCATTTTCCACATTTCTGAAGCATGACGTAATGGGGGGGTGTTATCTCTTTTGTCGAAAATCAGCCGTTTTTGCTCGAACATTAAATGCCTCCAAATGGTATTTAATTAACTTCCCGAGCCCCTGGAAGCATGAAAATCACTTTAAACATGCTAATTTTAGCTCTAACACTGATGATCCACCTACAAATGTGAACTGACGTTCAAAAATAAAACATTTGAAAACGGACCATTTTCCACATTTCTGAAGCATGACGTAATGGGGGGGTGTTATCTCTTTTGTCGAAAATCAGCCGTTTTTGCTCGAACATTAAATGCCTCCAAATGGTATTTAATTAACTTCCCGGGGTGAAGAAACCCTTTTTGAGAACTCAGAGTGAGTAAATTGGCCATTTTCATGCACTTTTAACCATTCCATAAATCTTGTGTTTTGGGCCCCTGGAAGCATGAAAATCACTTTAAACATGCTAATTTTAGCTCTAACACTGATGATCCACCTACAAATGTGAACTGACGTTCAAAAATAAAACATTTGAAAACGGACCATTTTCCACATTTCTGAAGCATGACGTAATGGGGGGGTGTTATCTCTTTTGTCGAAAATCAGCCGTTTTTGCTCGAACATTAAATGCCTCCAAATGGTATTTAATTAACTTCCCGAGCCCCTGGAAGCATGAACATCACTTTAAACATGCTAATTTTAGCTCTAACACTGATGATCCACCTACAAATGTGAACTGACGTTCAAAAATAAAACATTTGAAAACGGACCATTTTCCACATTTCTGAAGCATGACGTAATGGGGGGGTGTTATCTCTTTTGTCGAAAATCAGCCGTTTTTGCTCGAACATTAAATGCCTCCAAATGGTATTTAATTAACTTCCCGGGGTGAAGAAAGCCTTTTTGAGAACTCAGAGTGAGTAAATTGGCCATTTTCATGCACTTTTAACCATTCCATAAATCTTGTGTTTTGGGCCCCTGGAAGCATGAAAATCACTTTAAACATGCTAATTTTAGCTCTAACACTGATGATCCACCTACAAATGTGAACTGACGTTCAAAAATAAAACATTTGAAAACGGACCATTTTCCACATTTCTGAAGCATGACGTAATGGGGGGGTGTTATCTCTTTTGTCGAAAATCAGCCGTTTTTGCTCGAACATTAAATGCCTCCAAATGGTATTTATTTCACTTCCCGAGCCCCTGGAAGCATAAAAATCACTTTAAACATGCTAATTTTAGCTCTAACACTGATGATCCACCTACAAATGTGAACTGACGTTCAAAAATAAAACATTTGAAAACGGACCATTTTCCACATTTCTGAAGCATGACGTAATGGGGGGGTGTTATCTCTTTTGTCGAAAATCAGCCGTTTTTGCTCAAACATTAAATGCCTCCAAATGGTATTTATTTCACTTCCCGAGCCCCTGGAAGCATGAAAATCACTTTAAACATGCTAATTTGAGCTCTAACACTGATGATCCACCTACAAATGTGAACTGACGTTCAAAAATAAAACATTTGAAAACGGACCATTTTCCACATTTCTGAAGCATGACGTAATGGGGGGGTGTTATCTCTTTTGTCGAAAATCAGCCGTTTTTGCTCGAACATTAAATGCCTCCAAATGGTATTTAATTAACTTCCCGGGGTGAAGAAACCCTTTTTGAGAACTCAGAGTGAGTAAATTGGCCATTTTCATGCACTTTTAACCATTCCATAAATCTTGTGTTTTGGGCCCCTGGAAGCATGAAAATCACTTTAAACATGCTAATTTTAGCTCTAACACTGATGATCCACCTACAAATGTGAACTGACGTTCAAAAATAAAACATTTGAAAACGGACCATTTTCCACATTTCTGAAGCATGACGTAATGGGGGGGTGTTATCTCTTTTGTCGAAAATCAGCCGTTTTTGCTCGAACATTAAATGCCTCCAAATGGTATTTAATTAACTTCCCGAGCCCCTGGAAGCATGAAAATCACTTTAAACATGCTAATTTTAGCTCTAACACTGATGATCCACCTACAAATGTGAACTGACGTTCAAAAATAAAACATTTGAAAACGGACCATTTTCCACATTTCTGAAGCATGACGTAATGGGGGGGTGTTATCTCTTTTGTCGAAAATCAGCCGTTTTTGCTCGAACATTAAATGCCTCCAAATGGTATTTAATTAACTTCCCGGGGTGAAGAAACCCTTTTTGAGAACTCAGAGTGAGTAAATTGGCCATTTTCATGCACTTTTAACCATTCCATAAATCTTGTGTTTTGGGCCCTTGGAAGCATGAAAATCACTTTAAACATGCTAATTTTAGCTCTAACACTGATGATCCACCTACAAATGTGAACTGACGTTCAAAAATAAAACATTTGAAAACGGACCATTTTCCACATTTCTGAAGCATGACGTAATGGGGGGGTGTTATCTCTTTTGTCGAAAATCAGCCGTTTTTGCTCGAACATTAAATGCCTCCAAATGGTATTTAATTAACTTCCCGGGGTGAAGAAACCCTTTTTGAGAACTCAGAGTGAGTAAATTGGCCATTTTCATGCACTTTTAACCATTCCATAAATCTTGTGTTTTGGGCCCCTGGAAGCATGAAAATCACTTTAAACATGCTAATTTTAGCTCTAACACTGATGATCCACCTACAAATGTGAACTGACGTTCAAAAATAAAACATTTGAAAACGGACCATTTTCCACATTTCTGAAGCATGACGTAATGGGGGGGTGTTATCTCTTTTGTCGAAAATCAGCCGTTTTTGCTCGAACATTAAATGCCTCCAAATGGTATTTAATTAACTTCCCGAGCCCCTGGAAGCATGAAAATCACTTTAAACATGCTAATTTTAGCTCTAACACTGATGATCCACCTACAAATGTGAACTGACGTTCAAAAATAAAACATTTGAAAACGGACCATTTTCCACATTTCTGAAGCATGACGTAATGGGGGGGTGTTATCTCTTTTGTCGAAAATCAGCCGTTTTTGCTCGAACATTAAATGCCTCCAAATGGTATTTAATTAACTTCCCGGGGTGAAGAAACCCTTTTTGAGAACTCAGAGTGAGTAAATTGGCCATTTTCATGCACTTTTAACCATTCCATAAATCTTGTGTTTTGGGCCCCTGGAAGCATGAAAATCACTTTAAACATGCTAATTTTAGCTCTAACACTGATGATCCACCTACAAATGTGAACTGACGTTCAAAAATAAAACATTTGAAAACGGACCATTTTCCACATTTCTGAAGCATGACGTAATGGGGGGGTGTTATCTCTTTTGTCGAAAATCAGCCGTTTTTGCTCGAACATTAAATGCCTCCAAATGGTATTTAATTAACTTCCCGAGCCCCTGGAAGCATGAAAATCACTTTAAACATGCTAATTTTAGCTCTAACACTGATGATCCACCTACAAATGTGAACTGATGTTCAAAAATAAAACATTTGAAAACGGACCATTTTCCACATTTCTGAAGCATGACGTAAAGGGGGGGTGTTATCTCTTTTGTCGAAAATCAGCCGTTTTTGCTCGAACATTAAATGCCTCCAAATGGTATTTAATTAACTTCCCGGGGTGAAGAAACCCTTTTTGAGAACTCAGAGTGAGTAAATTGGCCATTTTCATGCACTTTTAACCATTCCATAAATCTTGTGTTTTGGGCCCCTGGAAGCATGAAAATCACTTTAAACATGCTAATTTTAGCTCTAACACTGATGATCCACCTACAAATGTGAACTGACGTTCAAAAATAAAACATTTGAAAACGGACCATTTTCCACATTTCTGAAGCATGACGTAATGGGGGGGTGTTATCTCTTTTGTCGAAAATCAGCCGTTTTTGCTCGAACATTAAATGCCTCCAAATGGTATTTAATTAACTTCCCGAGCCCCTGGAAGCATGAAAATCACTTTAAACATGCTAATTTTAGCTCTAACACTGATGATCCACCTACAAATGTGAACTGACGTTCAAAAATAAAACATTTGAAAACGGACCATTTTCCACATTTCTGAAGCATGACGTAATGGGGGGGTGTTATCTCTTTTGTCGAAAATCAGCCGTTTTTGCTCGAACATTAAATGCCTCCAAATGGTATTTAATTAACTTCCCGGGGTGAAGAAACCCTTTTTGAGAACTCAGAGTGAGTAAATTGGCCATTTTCATGCACTTTTAACCATTCCATAAATCTTGTGTTTTGGGCCCCTGGAAGCATGAAAATCACTTTAAACATGCTAATTTTAGCTCTAACACTGATGATCCACCTACAAATGTGAACTGACGTTCAAAAATAAAACATTTGAAAACGGACCATTTTCCACATTTCTGAAGCATGACGTAATGGGGGGGTGTTATCTCTTTTGTCGAAAATCAGCCGTTTTTGCTCGAACATTAAATGCCTCCAAATGGTATTTATTTCACTTCCCGAGCCCCTGGAAGCATGAAAATCACTTTAAACATGCTAATTTTAGCTCTAACACTGATGATCCACCTACAAATGTGAACTGACGTTCAAAAATAAAACATTTGAAAACGGACCATTTTCCACATTTCTGAAGCATGACGTAATGGGGGGGTGTTATCTCTTTTGTCGAAAATCAGCCGTTTTTGCTCAAACATTAAATGCCTCCAAATGGTATTTATTTCACTTCCCGAGCCCCTGGAAGCATGAAAATCACTTTAAACATGCTAATTTGAGCTCTAACACTGATGATCCACCTACAAATGTGAACTGACGTTCAAAAATAAAACATTTGAAAACGGACCATTTTCCACATTTCTGAAGCATGACGTAATGGGGGGGTGTTATCTCTTTTGTCGAAAATCAGCCGTTTTTGCTCGAACATTAAATGCCTCCAAATGGTATTTAATTAACTTCCCGGGGTGAAGAAACCCTTTTTGAGAACTCAGAGTGAGTAAATTGGCCATTTTCATGCACTTTTAACCATTCCATAAATCTTGTGTTTTGGGCCCCTGGAAGCATGAAAATCACTTTAAACATGCTAATTTTAGCTCTAACACTGATGATCCACCTACAAATGTGAACTGACGTTCATAAATAAAACATTTGAAAACGGACCATTTTCCACATTTCTGAAGCATGACGTAATGGGGGGGTGTTATCTCTTTTGTCGAAAATCAGCCGTTTTTGCTCGAACATTAAATGCCTCCAAATGGTATTTAATTAACTTCCCGGGGTGAAGAAACCCTTTTTGAGAACTCAGAGTGAGTAAATTGGCCATTTTCATGCACTTTTAACCATTCCATAAATCTTGTGTTTTGGGCCCCTGGAAGCATGAAAATCACTTTAAACATGCTAATTTTAGCTCTAACACTGATGATCCACCTACAAATGTGAACTGACGTTCAAAAATAAAACATTTGAAAACGGACCATTTTCCACATTTCTGAAGCATGACGTAATGGGGGGGTGTTATCTCTTTTGTCGAAAATCAGCCGTTTTTGCTCGAACATTAAATGCCTCCAAATGGTATTTAATTAACTTCCCGAGCCCCTGGAAGCATGAAAATCACTTTAAACATGCTAATTTTAGCTCTAACACTGATGATCCACCTACAAATGTGAACTGACGTTCAAAAATAAAACATTTGAAAACGGACCATTTTCCACATTTCTGAAGCATGACGTAATGGGGGGGTGTTATCTCTTTTGTCGAAAATCAGCCGTTTTTGCTCGAACATTAAATGCCTCCAAATGGTATTTAATTAACTTCCCGGGGTGAAGAAACCCTTTTTGAGAACTCAGAGTGAGTAAATTGGCCATTTTCATGCACTTTTAACCATTCCATAAATCTTGTGTTTTGGGCCCCTGGAAGCATGAAAATCACTTTAAACATGCTAATTTTAGCTCTAACACTGATGATCCACCTACAAATGTGAACTGACGTTCAAAAATAAAACATTTGAAAACGGACCATTTTCCACATTTCTGAAGCATGACGTAATGGGGGGGTGTTATCTCTTTTGTCGAAAATCAGCCGTTTTTGCTCGAACATTAAATGCCTCCAAATGGTATTTAATTAACTTCCCGAGCCCCTGGAAGCATGAAAATCACTTTAAACATGCTAATTTTAGCTCTAACACTGATGATCCACCTACAAATGTGAACTGACGTTCAAAAATAAAACATTTGAAAACGGACCATTTTCCACATTTCTGAAGCATGACGTAATGGGGGGGTGTTATCTCTTTTGTCGAAAATCAGCCGTTTTTGCTCGAACATTAAATGCCTCCAAATGGTATTTAATTAACTTCCCGGGGTGAAGAAAGCCTTTTTGAGAACTCAGAGTGAGTAAATTGGCCATTTTCATGCACTTTTAACCATTCCATAAATCTTGTGTTTTGGGCCCCTGGAAGCATGAAAATCACTTTAAACATGCTAATTTTAGCTCTAACACTGATGATCCACCTACAAATGTGAACTGACGTTCAAAAATAAAACATTTGAAAACGGACCATTTTCCACATTTCTGAAGCATGACGTAATGGGGGGGTGTTATCTCTTTTGTCGAAAATCAGCCGTTTTTGCTCGAACATTAAATGCCTCCAAATGGTATTTATTTCACTTCCCGAGCCCCTGGAAGCATAAAAATCACTTTAAACATGCTAATTTTAGCTCTAACACTGATGATCCACCTACAAATGTGAACTGACGTTCAAAAATAAAACATTTGAAAACGGACCATTTTCCACATTTCTGAAGCATGACGTAATGGGGGGGTGTTATCTCTTTTGTCGAAAATCAGCCGTTTTTGCTCAAACATTAAATGCCTCCAAATGGTATTTATTTCACTTCCCGAGCCCCTGGAAGCATGAAAATCACTTTAAACATGCTAATTTGAGCTCTAACACTGATGATCCACCTACAAATGTGAACTGACGTTCAAAAATAAAACATTTGAAAACGGACCATTTTCCACATTTCTGAAGCATGACGTAATGGGGGGGTGTTATCTCTTTTGTCGAAAATCAGCCGTTTTTGCTCGAACATTAAATGCCTCCAAATGGTATTTAATTAACTTCCCGGGGTGAAGAAACCCTTTTTGAGAACTCAGAGTGAGTAAATTGGCCATTTTCATGCACTTTTAACCATTCCATAAATCTTGTGTTTTGGGCCCCTGGAAGCATGAAAATCACTTTAAACATGCTAATTTTAGCTCTAACACTGATGATCCACCTACAAATGTGAACTGACGTTCAAAAATAAAACATTTGAAAACGGACCATTTTCCACATTTCTGAAGCATGACGTAATGGGGGGGTGTTATCTCTTTTGTCGAAAATCAGCCGTTTTTGCTCGAACATTAAATGCCTCCAAATGGTATTTAATTAACTTCCCGAGCCCCTGGAAGCATGAAAATCACTTTAAACATGCTAATTTTAGCTCTAACACTGATGATCCACCTACAAATGTGAACTGACGTTCAAAAATAAAACATTTGAAAACGGACCATTTTCCACATTTCTGAAGCATGACGTAATGGGGGGGTGTTATCTCTTTTGTCGAAAATCAGCCGTTTTTGCTCGAACATTAAATGCCTCCAAATGGTATTTAATTAACTTCCCGGGGTGAAGAAACCCTTTTTGAGAACTCAGAGTGAGTAAATTGGCCATTTTCATGCACTTTTAACCATTCCATAAATCTTGTGTTTTGGGCCCTTGGAAGCATGAAAATCACTTTAAACATGCTAATTTTAGCTCTAACACTGATGATCCACCTACAAATGTGAACTGACGTTCAAAAATAAAACATTTGAAAACGGACCATTTTCCACATTTCTGAAGCATGACGTAATGGGGGGGTGTTATCTCTTTTGTCGAAAATCAGCCGTTTTTGCTCGAACATTAAATGCCTCCAAATGGTATTTAATTAACTTCCCGGGGTGAAGAAACCCTTTTTGAGAACTCAGAGTGAGTAAATTGGCCATTTTCATGCACTTTTAACCATTCCATAAATCTTGTGTTTTGGGCCCCTGGAAGCATGAAAATCACTTTAAACATGCTAATTTTAGCTCTAACACTGATGATCCACCTACAAATGTGAACTGACGTTCAAAAATAAAACATTTGAAAACGGACCATTTTCCACATTTCTGAAGCATGACGTAATGGGGGGGTGTTATCTCTTTTGTCGAAAATCAGCCGTTTTTGCTCGAACATTAAATGCCTCCAAATGGTATTTAATTAACTTCCCGAGCCCCTGGAAGCATGAAAATCACTTTAAACATGCTAATTTTAGCTCTAACACTGATGATCCACCTACAAATGTGAACTGACGTTCAAAAATAAAACATTTGAAAACGGACCATTTTCCACATTTCTGAAGCATGACGTAATGGGGGGGTGTTATCTCTTTTGTCGAAAATCAGCCGTTTTTGCTCGAACATTAAATGCCTCCAAATGGTATTTAATTAACTTCCCGGGGTGAAGAAACCCTTTTTGAGAACTCAGAGTGAGTAAATTGGCCATTTTCATGCACTTTTAACCATTCCATAAATCTTGTGTTTTGGGCCCCTGGAAGCATGAAAATCACTTTAAACATGCTAATTTTAGCTCTAACACTGATGATCCACCTACAAATGTGAACTGACGTTCAAAAATAAAACATTTGAAAACGGACCATTTTCCACATTTCTGAAGCATGACGTAATGGGGGGGTGTTATCTCTTTTGTCGAAAATCAGCCGTTTTTGCTCGAACATTAAATGCCTCCAAATGGTATTTAATTAACTTCCCGAGCCCCTGGAAGCATGAAAATCACTTTAAACATGCTAATTTTAGCTCTAACACTGATGATCCACCTACAAATGTGAACTGACGTTCAAAAATAAAACATTTGAAAACGGACCATTTTCCACATTTCTGAAGCATGACGTAATGGGGGGGTGTTATCTCTTTTGTCGAAAATCAGCCGTTTTTGCTCGAACATTAAATGCCTCCAAATGGTATTTAATTAACTTCCCGGGGTGAAGAAACCCTTTTTGAGAACTCAGAGTGAGTAAATTGGCCATTTTCATGCACTTTTAACCATTCCATAAATCTTGTGTTTTGGGCCCCTGGAAGCATGAAAATCACTTTAAACATGCTAATTTTAGCTCTAACACTGATGATCCACCTACAAATGTGAACTGACGTTCAAAAATAAAACATTTGAAAACGGACCATTTTCCACATTTCTGAAGCATGACGTAATGGGGGGGTGTTATCTCTTTTGTCGAAAATCAGCCGTTTTTGCTCGAACATTAAATGCCTCCAAATGGTATTTAATTAACTTCCCGAGCCCCTGGAAGCATGAAAATCACTTTAAACATGCTAATTTTAGCTCTAACACTGATGATCCACCTACAAATGTGAACTGACGTTCAAAAATAAAACATTTGAAAACGGACCATTTTCCACATTTCTGAAGCATGACGTAATGGGGGGGTGTTATCTCTTTTGTCGAAAATCAGCCGTTTTTGCTCGAACATTAAATGCCTCCAAATGGTATTTAATTAACTTCCCGGGGTGAAGAAACCCTTTTTGAGAACTCAGAGTGAGTAAATTGGCCATTTTCATGCACTTTTAACCATTCCATAAATCTTGTGTTTTGGGCCCCTGGAAGCATGAAAATCACTTTAAACATGCTAATTTTAGCTCTAACACTGATGATCCACCTACAAATGTGAACTGACGTTCAAAAATAAAACATTTGAAAACGGACCATTTTCCACATTTCTGAAGCATGACGTAATGGGGGGGTGTTATCTCTTTTGTCGAAAATCAGCCGTTTTTGCTCGAACATTAAATGCCTCCAAATGGTATTTATTTCACTTCCCGAGCCCCTGGAAGCATAAAAATCACTTTAAACATGCTAATTTTAGCTCTAACACTGATGATCCACCTACAAATGTGAACTGACGTTCAAAAATAAAACATTTGAAAACGGACCATTTTCCACATTTCTGAAGCATGACGTAATGGGGGGGTGTTATCTCTTTTGTCGAAAATCAGCCGTTTTTGCTCGAACATTAAATGCCTCCAAATGGTATTTAATTAACTTCCCGGGGTGAAGAAACACTTTTTGAGAACTCAGAGTGAGTAAATTGGCCATTTTCATGCACTTTTAACCATTCCATAAATCTTGTGTTTTGGGCCCCTGGAAGCATGAAAATCACTTTAAACATGCTAATTTTAGCTCTAACACTGATGATCCACCTACAAATGTGAACTGACGTTCAAAAATAAAACATTTGAAAACGGACCATTTTCCACATTTCTGAAGCATGACGTAATGGGGGGGTGTTATCTCTTTTGTCGAAAATCAGCCGTTTTTGCTCGAACATTAAATGCCTCCAAATGGTATTTATTTCACTTCCCGAGCCCCTGGAAGCATAAAAATCACTTTAAACATGCTAATTTTAGCTCTAACACTGATGATCCACCTACAAATGTGAACTGACGTTCAAAAATAAAACATTTGAAAACGGACCATTTTCCACATTTCTGAAGCATGACGTAATGGGGGGGTGTTATCTCTTTTGTCGAAAATCAGCCGTTTTTGCTCGAACATTAAATGCCTCCAAATGGTATTTATTTCCCTTCCCGAGCCCCTGGAAGCATGACAATCACTTTAAACATGCTAATTTTAGCTCTAACACTGATGATCCACCTACAAATGTGAACTGACGTTCAAAAATAAAACATTTGAAAACGGACCATTTTCCACATTTCTGAAGCATGACGTAATGGGGGGGTGTTATCTCTTTTGTCGAAAATCAGCCGTTTTTGCTCGAACATTAAATGCCTCCAAATGGTATTTAATTAACTTCCCGGGGTGAAGAAACCCTTTTTGAGAACTCAGAGTGAGTAAATTGGCCATTTTCATGCACTTTTAACCATTCCATAAATCTTGTGTTTTGGGCCCCTGGAAGCATGAAAATCACTTTAAACATGCTAATTTTAGCTCTAACACTGATGATCCACCTACAAATGTGAACTGACGTTCAAAAATAAAACATTTGAAAACGGACCATTTTCCACATTTCTGAAGCATGACGTAATGGGGGGGTGTTATCTCTTTTGTCGAAAATCAGCCGTTTTTGCTCGAACATTAAATGCCTCCAAATGGTATTTAATTAACTTCCCGAGCCCCTGGAAGCATGAAAATCACTTTAAACATGCTAATTTTAGCTCTAACACTGATGATCCACCTACAAATGTGAACTGACGTTCAAAAATAAAACATTTGAAAACGGACCATTTTCCACATTTCTGAAGCATGACGTAATGGGGGGTGTTATCTCTTTTGTCGAAAATCAGCCGTTTTTGCTCGAACATTAAATGCCTCCAAATGGTATTTAATTAACTTCCCGGGGTGAAGAAACCCTTTTTGAGAACTCAGAGTGAGTAAATTGGCCATTTTCATGCACTTTTAACCATTCCATAAATCTTGTGTTTTGGGCCCCTGGAAGCATGAAAATCACTTTAAACATGCTAATTTTAGCTCTAACACTGATGATCCACCTACAAATGTGAACTGACGTTCAAAAATAAAACATTTGAAAACGGACCATTTTCCACATTTCTGAAGCATGACGTAATGGGGGGGTGTTATCTCTTTTGTCGAAAATCAGCCGTTTTTGCTCGAACATTAAATGCCTCCAAATGGTATTTAATTAACTTCCCGAGCCCCTGGAAGCATGAAAATCACTTTAAACATGCTAATTTTAGCTCTAACACTGATGATCCACCTACAAATGTGAACTGACGTTCAAAAATAAAACATTTGAAAACGGACCATTTTCCACATTTCTGAAGCATGACGTAATGGGGGGGTGTTATCTCTTTTGTCGAAAATCAGCCGTTTTTGCTCGAACATTAAATGCCTCCAAATGGTATTTAATTAACTTCCCGGGGTGAAGAAACCCTTTTTGAGAACTCAGAGTGAGTAAATTGGCCATTTTCATGCACTTTTAACCATTCCATAAATCTTGTGTTTTGGGCCCCTGGAAGCATGAAAATCACTTTAAACATGCTAATTTTAGCTCTAACACTGATGATCCACCTACAAATGTGAACTGACGTTCAAAAATAAAACATTTGAAAACGGACCATTTTCCACATTTCTGAAGCATGACGTAATGGGGGGGTGTTATCTCTTTTGTCGAAAATCAGCCGTTTTTGCTCGAACATTAAATGCCTCCAAATGGTATTTATTTCACTTCCCGAGCCCCTGGAAGCATAAAAATCACTTTAAACATGCTAATTTTAGCTCTAACACTGATGATCCACCTACAAATGTGAACTGACGTTCAAAAATAAAACATTTGAAAACGGACCATTTTCCACATTTCTGAAGCATGACGTAATGGGGGGGTGTTATCTCTTTTGTCGAAAATCAGCCGTTTTTGCTCGAACATTAAATGCCTCCAAATGGTATTTATTTCACTTCCCGAGCCCCTGGAAGCATGAAAATCACTTTAAACGTGCTAATTTTAGCTCTAACACTGATGATCCACCTACAAATGTGAACTGACGTTCAAAAATAAAACATTTGAAAACGGACCATTTTCCACATTTCTGAAGCATGACGTAATGGGGGGGTGTTATCTCTTTTGTCGAAAATCAGCCGTTTTTGCTCGAACATTAAATGCCTCCAAATGGTATTTAATTAACTTCCCGGGGTGAAGAAACCCTTTTTGAGAACTCAGAGTGAGTAAATTGGCCATTTTCATGCACTTTTAACCATTCCATAAATCTTGTGTTTTGGGCCCCTGGAAGCATGAAAATCACTTTAAACATGCTAATTTTAGCTCTAACACTGATGATCCACCTACAAATGTGAACTGACGTTCAAAAATAAAACATTTGAAAACGGACCATTTTCCACATTTCTGAAGCATGACGTAATGGGGGGGTGTTATCTCTTTTGTCGAAAATCAGCCGTTTTTGCTCGAACATTAAATGCCTCCAAATGGTATTTAATTAACTTCCCGGGGTGAAGAAACCCTTTTTGAGAACTCAGAGTGAGTAAATTGGCCATTTTCATGCACTTTTAACCATTCCATAAATCTTGTGTTTTGGGCCCCTGGAAGCATGAAAATCACTTTAAACATGCTAATTTTAGCTCTAACACTGATGATCCACCTACAAATGTGAACTGACGTTCAAAAATAAAACATTTGAAAACGGACCATTTTCCACATTTCTGAAGCATGACGTAATGGGGGGGTGTTATCTCTTTTGTCGAAAATCAGCCGTTTTTGCTCGAACATTAAATGCCTCCAAATGGTATTTAATTAACTTCCCGAGCCCCTGGAAGCATGAAAATCACTTTAAACATGCTAATTTTAGCTCTAACACTGATGATCCACCTACAAATGTGAACTGACGTTCAAAAATAAAACATTTGAAAACGGACCATTTTCCACATTTCTGAAGCATGACGTAATGGGGGGGTGTTATCTCTTTTGTCGAAAATCAGCCGTTTTTGCTCGAACATTAAATGCCTCCAAATGGTATTTAATTAACTTCCCGGGGTGAAGAAACCCTTTTTGAGAACTCAGAGTGAGTAAATTGGCCATTTTCATGCACTTTTAACCATTCCATAAATCTTGTGTTTTGGGCCCCTGGAAGCATGAAAATCACTTTAAACATGCTAATTTTAGCTCTAACACTGATGATCCACCTACAAATGTGAACTGACGTTCAAAAATAAAACATTTGAAAACGGACCATTTTCCACATTTCTGAAGCATGACGTAATGGGGGGGTGTTATCTCTTTTGTCGAAAATCAGCCGTTTTTGCTCGAACATTAAATGCCTCCAAATGGTATTTAATTAACTTCCCGAGCCCCTGGAAGCATGAAAATCACTTTAAACATGCTAATTTTAGCTCTAACACTGATGATCCACCTACAAATGTGAACTGACGTTCAAAAATAAAACATTTGAAAACGGACCATTTTCCACATTTCTGAAGCATGACGTAATGGGGGGGTGTTATCTCTTTTGTCGAAAATCAGCCGTTTTTGCTCGAACATTAAATGCCTCCAAATGGTATTTAATTAACTTCCCGGGGTGAAAAAACCCTTTTTGAGAACTCAGAGTGAGTAAATTGGCCATTTTCATGCACTTTTAACCATTCCATAAATCTTGTGTTTTGGGCCCCTGGAAGCATGAAAATCACTTTAAACATGCTAATTTTAGCTCTAACACTGATGATCCACCTACAAATGTGAACTGACGTTCAAAAATAAAACATTTGAAAACGGACCATTTTCCACATTTCTGAAGCATGACGTAATGGGGGGGTGTTATCTCTTTTGTCGAAAATCAGCCGTTTTTGCTCGAACATTAAATGCCTCCAAATGGTATTTAATTAACTTCCCGGGGTGAAGAAACCCTTTTTGAGAACTCAGAGTGAGTAAATTGGCCATTTTCATGCACTTTTAACCATTCCATAAATCTTGTGTTTTGGGCCCCTGGAAGCATGAAAATCACTTTAAACATGCTAATTTTAGCTCTAACACTGATGATCCACCTACAAATGTGAACTGACGTTCAAAAATAAAACATTTGAAAACGGACCATTTTCCACATTTCTGAAGCATGACGTAATGGGGGGGTGTTATCTCTTTTGTCGAAAATCAGCCGTTTTTGCTCGAACATTAAATGCCTCCAAATGGTATTTATTTCACTTCCCGAGCCCCTGGAAGCATAAAAATCACTTTAAACATGCTAATTTTAGCTCTAACACTGATGATCCACCTACAAATGTGAACTGACGTTCAAAAATAAAACATTTGAAAACGGACCATTTTCCACATTTCTGAAGCATGACGTAATGGGGGGGTGTTATCTCTTTTGTCGAAAATCAGCCGTTTTTGCTCGAACATTAAATGCCTCCAAATGGTATTTATTTCCCTTCCCGAGCCCCTGGAAGCATGACAATCACTTTAAACATGCTAATTTTAGCTCTAACACTGATGATCCACCTACAAATGTGAACTGACGTTCAAAAATAAAACATTTGAAAACGGACCATTTTCCACATTTCTGAAGCATGACGTAATGGGGGGGTGTTATCTCTTTTGTCGAAAATCAGCCGTTTTTGCTCGAACATTAAATGCCTCCAAATGGTATTTAATTAACTTCCCGGGGTGAAGAAACCCTTTTTGAGAACTCAGAGTGAGTAAATTGGCCATTTTCATGCACTTTTAACCATTCCATAAATCTTGTGTTTTTGGCCCCTGGAAGCATGAAAATCACTTTAAACATGCTAATTTTAGCTCTAACACTGATGATCCACCTACAAATGTGAACTGACGTTCAAAAATAAAACATTTGAAAACGGACCATTTTCCACATTTCTGAAGCATGACGTAATGGGGGGGTGTTATCTCTTTTGTCGAAAATCAGCCGTTTTTGCTCGAACATTAAATGCCTCCAAATGGTATTTAATTAACTTCCCGAGCCCCTGGAAGCATGAAAATCACTTTAAACATGCTAATTTTAGCTCTAACACTGATGATCCACCTACAAATGTGAACTGACGTTCAAAAATAAAACATTTGAAAACGGACCATTTTCCACATTTCTGAAGCATGACGTAATGGGGGGTGTTATCTCTTTTGTCGAAAATCAGCCGTTTTTGCTCGAACATTAAATGCCTCCAAATGGTATTTAATTAACTTCCCGGGGTGAAGAAACCCTTTTTGAGAACTCAGAGTGAGTAAATTGGCCATTTTCATGCACTTTTAACCATTCCATAAATCTTGTGTTTTGGGCCCCTGGAAGCATGAAAATCACTTTAAACATGCTAATTTTAGCTCTAACACTGATGATCCACCTACAAATGTGAACTGACGTTCAAAAATAAAACATTTGAAAACGGACCATTTTCCACATTTCTGAAGCATGACGTAATGGGGGGTGTTATCTCTTTTGTCGAAAATCAGCCGTTTTTGCTCGAACATTAAATGCCTCCAAATGGTATTTAATTAACTTCCCGAGCCCCTGGAAGCATGAAAATCACTTTAAACATGCTAATTTTAGCTCTAACACTGATGATCCACCTACAAATGTGAACTGACGTTCAAAAATAAAACATTTGAAAACGGACCATTTTCCACATTTCTGAAGCATGACGTAATGGGGGGGGTGTTATCTCTTTTGTCGAAAATCAGCCGTTTTTGCTCGAACATTAAATGCCTCCAAATGGTATTTAATTAACTTCCCGGGGTGAAGAAACCCTTTTTGAGAACTCAGAGTGAGTAAATTGGCCATTTTCATGCACTTTTAACCATTCCATAAATCTTGTGTTTTGGGCCCCTGGAAGCATGAAAATCACTTTAAACATGCTAATTTTAGCTCTAACACTGATGATCCACCTACAAATGTGAACTGACGTTCAAAAATAAAACATTTGAAAACGGACCATTTTCCACATTTCTGAAGCATGACGTAATGGGGGGGTGTTATCTCTTTTGTCGAAAATCAGCCGTTTTTGCTCGAACATTAAATGCCTCCAAATGGTATTTAATTAACTTCCCGAGCCCCTGGAAGCATGAAAATCACTTTAAACATGCTAATTTTAGCTCTAACACTGATGATCCACCTACAAATGTGAACTGACGTTCAAAAATAAAACATTTGAAAACGGACCATTTTCCACATTTCTGAAGCATGACGTAATGGGGGGGTGTTATCTCTTTTGTCGAAAATCAGCCGTTTTTGCTCGAACATTAAATGCCTCCAAATGGTATTTAATTAACTTCCCGGGGTGAAGAAACCCTTTTTGAGAACTCAGAGTGAGTAAATTGGCCATTTTCATGCACTTTTAACCATTCCATAAATCTTGTGTTTTGGGCCCCTGGAAGCATGAAAATCACTTTAAACATGCTAATTTTAGCTCTAACACTGATGATCCACCTACAAATGTGAACTGACGTTCAAAAATAAAACATTTGAAAACGGACCATTTTCCACATTTCTGAAGCATGACGTAATGGGGGGGGTGTTATCTCTTTTGTCGAAAATCAGCCGTTTTTGCTCGAACATTAAATGCCTCCAAATGGTATTTATTTCACTTCCCGAGCCCCTGGAAGCATAAAAATCACTTTAAACATGCTAATTTTAGCTCTAACACTGATGATCCACCTACAAATGTGAACTGACGTTCAAAAATAAAACATTTGAAAACGGACCATTTTCCACATTTCTGAAGCATGACGTAATGGGGGGGTGTTATCTCTTTTGTCGAAAATCAGCCGTTTTTGCTCGAACATTAAATGCCTCCAAATGGTATTTAATTAACTTCCCGGGGTGAAGAAACCCTTTTTGAGAACTCAGAGTGAGTAAATTGGCCATTTTCATGCACTTTTAACCATTCCATAAATCTTGTGTTTTGGGCCCCTGGAAGCATGAAAATCACTTTAAACATGCTAATTTTAGCTCTAACACTGATGATCCACCTACAAATGTGAACTGACGTTCAAAAATAAAACATTTGAAAACGGACCATTTTCCACATTTCTGAAGCATGACGTAATGGGGGGTGTTATCTCTTTTGTCGAAAATCAGCCGTTTTTGCTCGAACATTAAATGCCTCCAAATGGTATTTAATTAACTTCCCGAGCCCCTGGAAGCATGAAAATCACTTTAAACATGCTAATTTTAGCTCTAACACTGATGATCCACCTACAAATGTGAACTGACGTTCAAAAATAAAACATTTGAAAACGGACCATTTTCCACATTTCTGAAGCATGACGTAATGGGGGGGGTGTTATCTCTTTTGTCGAAAATCAGCCGTTTTTGCTCGAACATTAAATGCCTCCAAATGGTATTTAATTAACTTCCCGGGGTGAAGAAACCCTTTTTGAGAACTCAGAGTGAGTAAATTGGCCATTTTCATGCACTTTTAACCATTCCATAAATCTTGTGTTTTGGGCCCCTGGAAGCATGAAAATCACTTTAAACATGCTAATTTTAGCTCTAACACTGATGATCCACCTACAAATGTGAACTGACGTTCAAAAATAAAACATTTGAAAACGGACCATTTTCCACATTTCTGAAGCATGACGTAATGGGGGGGTGTTATCTCTTTTGTCGAAAATCAGCCGTTTTTGCTCGAACATTAAATGCCTCCAAATGGTATTTAATTAACTTCCCGAGCCCCTGGAAGCATGAAAATCACTTTAAACATGCTAATTTTAGCTCTAACACTGATGATCCACCTACAAATGTGAACTGACGTTCAAAAATAAAACATTTGAAAACGGACCATTTTCCACATTTCTGAAGCATGACGTAATGGGGGGGTGTTATCTCTTTTGTCGAAAATCAGCCGTTTTTGCTCGAACATTAAATGCCTCCAAATGGTATTTAATTAACTTCCCGGGGTGAAGAAACCCTTTTTGAGAACTCAGAGTGAGTAAATTGGCCATTTTCATGCACTTTTAACCATTCCATAAATCTTGTGTTTTGGGCCCCTGGAAGCATGAAAATCACTTTAAACATGCTAATTTTAGCTCTAACACTGATGATCCACCTACAAATGTGAACTGACGTTCAAAAATAAAACATTTGAAAACGGACCATTTTCCACATTTCTGAAGCATGACGTAATGGGGGGGGTGTTATCTCTTTTGTCGAAAATCAGCCGTTTTTGCTCGAACATTAAATGCCTCCAAATGGTATTTATTTCACTTCCCGAGCCCTGGAAGCATAAAAATCACTTTAAACATGCTAATTTTAGCTCTAACACTGATGATCCACCTACAAATGTGAACTGACGTTCAAAAATAAAACATTTGAAAACGGACCATTTTCCACATTTCTGAAGCATGACGTAATGGGGGGGTGTTATCTCTTTTGTCGAAATCAGCCGTTTTTGCTCGAACATTAAATGCCTCCAAATGGTATTTATTTCACTTCCCGAGCCCCTGGAAGCATGAAAATCACTTTAAACGTGCTAATTTTAGCTCTAACACTGATGATCCACCTACAAATGTGAACTGACGTTCAAAAATAAAACATTTGAAAACGGACCATTTTCCACATTTCTGAAGCATGACGTAATGGGGGGGTGTTATCTCTTTTGTCGAAAATCAGCCGTTTTTGCTCGAACATTAAATGCCTCCAAATGGTATTTAATTAACTTCCCGGGGTGAAGAAACCCTTTTTGAGAACTCAGAGTGAGTAAATTGGCCATTTTCATGCACTTTTAACCATTCCATAAATCTTGTGTTTTGGGCCCCTGGAAGCATGAAAATCACTTTAAACATGCTAATTTTAGCTCTAACACTGATGATCCACCTACAAATGTGAACAGACGTTCAAAAATAAAACATTTGAAAACGGACCATTTTCCACATTTCTGAAGCATGACGTAATGGGGGGGTGTTATCTCTTTTGTCGAAAATCAGCCGTTTTTGCTCGAACATTAAATGCCTCCAAATGGTATTTAATTAACTTCCCGAGCCCCTGGAAGCATGAAAATCACTTTAAACATGCTAATTTTAGCTCTAACACTGATGATCCACCTACAAATGTGAACTGACGTTCAAAAATAAAACATTTGAAAACGGGACCATTTTCCACATTTCTGAAGCATGACGTAATGGGGGGGTGTTATCTCTTTTGTCGAAAATCAGCCGTTTTTGCTCGAACATTAAATGCCTCCAAATGGTATTTAATTAACTTCCCGGGGTGAAGAAACCCTTTTTGAGAACTCAGAGTGAGTAAATTGGCCATTTTCATGCACTTTTAACCATTCCATAAATCTTGTGTTTTGGGCCCCTGGAAGCATGAAAATCACTTTAAACATGCTAATTTTAGCTCTAACACTGATGATCCACCTACAAATGTGAACTGACGTTCAAAAATAAAACATTTGAAAACGGACCATTTTCCACATTTCTGAAGCATGACGTAATGGGGGGGTGTTATCTCTTTTGTCGAAAATCAGCCGTTTTTGCTCGAACATTAAATGCCTCCAAATGGTATTTATTTCACTTCCCGAGCCCCTGGAAGCATGAAAATCACTTTAAACATGCTAATTTTAGCTCTAACACCGATGATCCACCTACAAATGTGAACTGACGTTCAAAAATAAAACATTTGAAAACGGACCATTTTCCACATTTCTGAAGCATGACGTAATGGGGGGTGTTATCTCTTTTGTCGAAAATCAGCCGTTTTTGCTCGAACATTAAATGCCTCCAAATGGTATTTAATTAACTTCCCGAGCCCCTGGAAGCATGAAAATCACTTTAAACATGCTAATTTTAGCTCTAACACTGATGATCCACCTACAAATGTGAACTGACGTTCAAAAATAAAACATTTGAAAACGGACCATTTTCCACATTTCTGAAGCATGACGTAATGGGGGGGGTGTTATCTCTTTTGTCGAAAATCAGCCGTTTTTGCTCGAACATTAAATGCCTCCAAATGGTATTTAATTAACTTCCCGGGGTGAAGAAACCCTTTTTGAGAACTCAGAGTGAGTAAATTGGCCATTTTCATGCACTTTTAACCATTCCATAAATCTTGTGTTTTGGGCCCCTGGAAGCATGAAAATCACTTTAAACATGCTAATTTTAGCTCTAACACTGATGATCCACCTACAAATGTGAACTGACGTTCAAAAATAAAACATTTGAAAACGGACCATTTTCCACATTTCTGAAGCATGACGTAATGGGGGGGATGTTATCTCTTTTGTCGAAAATCAGCCGTTTTTGCTCGAACATTAAATGCCTCCAAATGGTATTTAATTAACTTCCCGAGCCCCTGGAAGCATGAAAATCACTTTAAACATGCTAATTTTAGCTCTAACACTGATGATCCACCTACAAATGTGAACTGACGTTCAAAAAATAAAACATTTGAAAACGGACCATTTTCCACATTTCTGAAGCATGACGTAATGGGGGGGTGTTATCTCTTTTGTCGAAAATCAGCCGTTTTTGCTCGAACATTAAAATGCCTCCAAATGGTATTTAATTAACTTCCCGGGGTGAAGAAACCCTTTTTGAGAACTCAGAGTGAGTAAATTGGCCATTTTCATGCACTTTTAACCATTCCATAAATCTTGTGTTTTGGGCCCCTGGAAGCATGAAAATCACTTTAAACATGCTAATTTTAGCTCTAACACTGATGATCCACCTACAAATGTGAACTGACGTTCAAAAATAAAACATTTGAAAACGGACCATTTTCCACATTTCTGAAGCATGACGTAATGGGGGGGGTGTTATCTCTTTGTCGAAAATCAGCCGTTTTTGCTCGAACATTAAATGCCTCCAAATGGTATTTATTTCACTTCCCGAGCCCCTGGAAGCATAAAAATCACTTTAAACATGCTAATTTTAGCTCTAACACTGATGATCCACCTACAAATGTGAACTGACGTTCAAAAATAAAACATTTGAAAACGGACCATTTTCCACATTTCTGAAGCATGACGTAATGGGGGGGTGTTATCTCTTTTGTCGAAAATCAGCCGTTTTTGCTCGAACATTAAATGCCTCCAAATGGTATTTATTTCACTTCCCGAGCCCCTGGAAGCATGAAAATCACTTTAAACGTGCTAATTTTAGCTCTAACACTGATGATCCACCTACAAATGTGAACTGACGTTCAAAAATAAAACATTTGAAAACGGACCATTTTCCACATTTCTGAAGCATGACGTAATGGGGGGGGTGTTATCTCTTTTGTCGAAAATCAGCCGTTTTTGCTCGAACATTAAATGCCTCCAAATGGTATTTAATTAACTTCCCGGGGTGAAGAAACCCTTTTTGAGAACTCAGAGTGAGTAAATTGGCCATTTTCATGCACTTTTAACCATTCCATAAATCTTGTGTTTTGGGCCCCTGGAAGCATGAAAATCACTTTAAACATGCTAATTTTAGCTCTAACACTGATGATCCACCTACAAATGTGAACAGACGTTCAAAAATAAAACATTTGAAAACGGACCATTTTCCACATTTCTGAAGCATGACGTAATGGGGGGGTGTTATCTCTTTTGTCGAAAATCAGCCGTTTTTGCTCGAACATTAAATGCCTCCAAATGGTATTTAATTAACTTCCCGAGCCCCTGGAAGCATGAAAATCACTTTAAACATGCTAATTTTAGCTCTAACACTGATGATCCACCTACAAATGTGAACTGACGTTCAAAAATAAAACATTTGAAAACGGACCATTTTCCACATTTCTGAAGCATGACGTAATGGGGGGGTGTTATCTCTTTTGTCGAAAATCAGCCGTTTTTGCTCGAACATTAAATGCCTCCAAATGGTATTTAATTAACTTCCCGGGGTGAAGAAACCCTTTTTGAGAACTCAGAGTGAGTAAATTGGCCATTTTCATGCACTTTTAACCATTCCATAAATCTTGTGTTTTGGGCCCCTGGAAGCATGAAAATCACTTTAAACATGCTAATTTTAGCTCTAACACTGATGATCCACCTACAAATGTGAACTGACGTTCAAAAATAAAACATTTGAAAACGGACCATTTTCCACATTTCTGAAGCATGACGTAATGGGGGGGGTGTTATCTCTTTTGTCGAAAATCAGCCGTTTTGCTCGAACATTAAATGCCTCCAAATGGTATTTATTTCACTTCCCGAGCCCCTGGAAGCATAAAAATCACTTTAAACATGCTAATTTTAGCTCTAACACTGATGATCCACCTACAAATGTGAACTGACGTTCAAAAATAAAACATTTGAAAACGGACCATTTTCACATTTCTGAAGCATGACGTAATGGGGGGGTGTTATCTCTTTTGTCGAAAATCAGCCGTTTTTGCTCGAACATTAAATGCCTCCAAATGGTATTTATTTCACTTCCCGAGCCCCTGGAAGCATGAAAATCACTTTAAACGTGCTAATTTTAGCTCTAACACTGATGATCCACCTACAAATGTGAACTGACGTTCAAAAATAAAACATTTGAAAACGGACCATTTTCCACATTTCTGAAGCATGACGTAATGGGGGGGTGTTATCTCTTTTGTCGAAAATCAGCCGTTTTTGCTCGAACATTAAATGCCTCCAAATGGTATTTAATTAACTTCCCGGGGTGAAGAAACCCTTTTTGAGAACTCAGAGTGAGTAAATTGGCCATTTTCATGCACTTTTAACCATTCCATAAATCTTGTGTTTTGGGCCCCTGGAAGCATGAAAATCACTTTAAACATGCTAATTTTAGCTCTAACACTGATGATTCACCTACAAATGTGAACAGACGTTCAAAAATAAAACATTTGAAAACGGACCATTTTCCACATTTCTGAAGCATGACGTAATGGGGGGGTGTTATCTCTTTGTCGAAAATCAGCCGTTTTTGCTCGAACATTAAATGCCTCCAAATGGTATTTAATTAACTTCCCGAGCCCCTGGAAGCATGAAAATCACTTTAAACATGCTAATTTTAGCTCTAAACACTGATGATCCACCTACAAATGTGAACTGACGTTCAAAAATAAAACATTTGAAA